>NC_041406.2:120408610-120708610 GCF_900747795.2 Erpetoichthys calabaricus | reverse complement strand
TAGGACAGGTATAGAGTACCTCACCATCCAAAGAGGAAAATGTCCTCAGATGCTCAGCTGTGCTGCCAAGAATGACTTTGCAGCTTATTTGTAGTACTTTTTGAATTATAATGGTTTAAGTCTTAGTAGTACTTAGCAACACAAAACTAGTCATGCCAATCAAGATGTTTTTGTACTTTTAATACCTTCTGAAGTAAGTAGCTAATTCTTTACATTGAGATGGATAGCCATACCTTCATAGGTTCCTTCACATGTTCTTCACATCTTCTACTTTTTACACTTGCAGTCTTTGGTACTGATGTGTATTTTGATGAAATTTTTAAGAAGAGATTCAGCACTGATGTCTGGAGAATGGTGTTTGAAAAACTGGCCTACAAGGATTTGTGGAGGGTAAGAGTCATTTTTGTATTGCTCTACAGAATATCACAACTCATTAGTGACTTTGTTGAAGAGTCTGTTTCTGGAAGGTAGATGCTGGCATCCACACCTCCTTTAGCATCCTTGTTTCAAGATGTCCCACTTTATCTTTGTCTTTACGGTCCTTCTGTACACTGTTTGTCACTAGCACTTGTAATTTGCCCACTAGTGGTGCAAAATGACTGCTCCAAAAATAAGGAAAGTAGACAGTAGTATGTCACATTAACATGGCCAGTCCCCCTGATCCCTCCCAGTTCCTACTAGTCATTTACCTTATCTTTGCTTTTCACAGATCCTGCACTATCTGATTGTTTTTGGAAAGAGGCATTTGCCAGTAGAGCTCAGCACGTCTCATGTTTCTTTAAAGGGACTGTTTGAGGTAAGATTCTCCAGGTACATATTCACCTTAGTATGAAAGCATTTATCAAAATCATCAGGTCAGTCACTTAGTATTTGCACCTCTGCCCAGAAGACATAGGAAGTGTCATTGAATAAACCCCAGTTTCACAAAGATATAATTTCCCATAAAATTTGCAGCCAAGTATAGAAAAGCAGGCCATAAAGTGAAATTTGTAGAAGTATTGTGCAGTCTGAAAAGAGCAGGTCAACATGACTTCAGTTGAGGCAGCTGTTTATGAGGAATGCTTATCATGGATTCCTCTGATTTGCATTATAATATTTTTCTTTAGAGCACCATAGGGAATCTCCAGATATTTTTCTTTTTGCAGGATATTGTCAGCAGGTGCAGTTCTCAAATTGACTGGGTATCATCATTAACTAAGTGGCTCATGAACCATGGAACCAGAGTTGACACCATTGGATCCTTCCCCCTTCATGCTCTTATGGCACTGTCCACCAAAACCAGTGAGTATCTTGACTTGTTTGCTGGCAAAAGCTTAGACCACATGGTACCTTCAGCTCCATCTTAGACTTTGTAGAGTGAGCTTTTCTTTGTGTACATTATCAGGTTTTCTGTTTGTCTCTACCTTCCCAGATCTACATACAAGGGAAAATGACTTGATTATGTGGTTGCTCTACAATGATACATCTTTGAGAGAGAGAATCAATGAAAGGAATGAAGATGGATATACATTACTTCACATTGTGGCAAATGCCAACACCAGTAATAAGGGCTATTCACGCAAGCGTGAGTACAATTAACACTATCACTTAGTGCTGAACTAGTTATATAATGCAACTTCTGAGCAAATCACAAGTAAGATGTATCACATGTACTTTGTTTGGAAAGAAATAAAGTTAATATGGACCACATTGCAAAGCAAAATGTGTCAGACACTCTGAGCTATAAATTACTCCAACCAGTAGTGTATGATTTTGCATTCTGCTGTATAGTCCTGTGATGGCTGCTTTGCAGCAGGGTCATAACTTTAATCTATGGACTCTAATTTCTTAAAGTATCATAGATATTTTGCACCACAAATATAATTACCTTCTGCTTCTTTCTGGAATCTTTTCAAGGCTTGTTTTTAAACCAAACTGATCTTTTTGGTGTAATTATAATAATGGAGATAGACTCATGGAGTAGTTTCTACATTTTTTGTAGCACTGCCCATTAAGGCTTTTGTGAGTCATCTATGTCTTCACTATGTTTTATACTTGTTTTCTCTCTGCAGAACAAACAGCCCATGTAGTAATGCTGCTTGCACTGGGGATTGATCCAAGCATCACAGATGATCAGAATAGACTTGCAGTTGATTATCTAAAGAAAAACAAAAATTTTCAAGCAGTAGAGGAAATAAGGAGAAGAGCTGCTACAACTGCTAATCAAGATTCAGCTGGTAGGTCTCTCCAGTTGCATCAAACACTTTATGTAATGGAATTTTATTGTTGGTCGAGCCAGGTATTTCCACTACTGCCCTAAATGTTTAATCTGTCATCCAGGGTCAGTAGATTTTCAAATAGTGGATGCCATATGTTGTATATATGTATAAAGAAGTTTTATTGTTTTTCTGCAGTGGCCTGTGGTGCTTATGAAGACTCACCTAGCACTACAGAGAACTTAACATTCGAAGAGGTGGTGTCCAACTTTGTTCAGTTCTGCTCTCAAAGCGACTGGAGATACCTCCCAAATCTGTTTGAACAACCTGAAGTGCTAACACTTCTTCAGCACCTGTCCATATGCTCAGGTACGTGAACATAGCACAAAATAGCTTCTTTACATAAGAACTACTCATCTTGTACAATATTCAGTTTCAACTTTAACTTTCCCTGTTGTGGTTTGAACATGATGATAAACTATTTTTCAACAAATAGCCAAGACACGCTTGCTGCAATAAACCAAATAATACAAATATTTATTTATAACATAAGGATAATAAAAGATATATATATATATATATATATATATATATATATATATATATATATATATACACACACACACTGTACAGTACAGTAATCCCTCCTCCATCGCGGGGGTTGCGTTCCAGAGCCACCCGTGAAATAAGAAAATCCGCGAAGTAGAAACCATATGTTTATATGGTTATTTTTATATTGTCATGCTTGGGTCACAGATTTGCGCAGAAACACAGGAGGTTGTAGAGAGACAGGAACGTTATTCAAACACTGCAAACAAACATTTGTCTCTTTTTCAAAAGTTTAAACTGTGCTCCATGACAAGACAGAGATGACAGTTCTTTCTCACAATTAAAAGAATGCAAACATATCTTCCTCTTCAAAGGAAACAGAGAGGAAAGCAAACAAATCAATAGGGCTGTTTGGCTTTTAAGTATGTGAAGCACCGCCGGTACAAAGCTGTTGAAGGCGGCAGCTCACACCCCCTCCGTCAGGAGCAGGAGAGAGAGAGAGAGAGAGAGAGACAGAGAAAAACAAAGTCAAAAATCAATACGTGCCCTTTGAGCTTTTAAGTATGCGAAGCACCGTGCAGCATGTCGCTTCACGAAGCAGCTGCACATAG
This sequence comes from Erpetoichthys calabaricus, assembly GCF_900747795.2. Classification (NCBI taxonomy): domain Eukaryota; kingdom Metazoa; phylum Chordata; class Cladistia; order Polypteriformes; family Polypteridae; genus Erpetoichthys; species Erpetoichthys calabaricus. Next base: position 120,705,255 of record NC_041406.2, on the reverse strand, counting down.
AAGGTAGCAACGTGAAGATAATCTTTCAGCATTTTTAGACGAGCGTCCGTATCGTCTAGGTGTGCAAACAGCCCCCCTGCTCACACCCCCTACGTCAGGATCAGAGAAAGTCAGCGCAAGAGAGAGAGAGAGAAAGTAAGTTGGGTAGCTTCTCAGCCATCTGTCAATAGCGTCCCTTGTATGAAATCAACTGGGCAAACCAACTGAGGAAGCATGTACCAGAAATTAAAAGACCCATTGTCCTCAGAAATCCGCAAACCAGCAAAAAATCTGCGATATATATTTAAATATGCTTACATATAAAATCCGCGATAGAGTGAAGCCGCAAAAGGCGAAGCGCGATATAGCGAGGGATCACTGTATATATATATATACAGTAATCCCTCCTCCATCGCGGGGGTTGCGTTCCAGAGCCACCCGCGAAATAAGAAAATCCGCGAAGTAGAAACCATATGTTTATATGGTTATTTTTATATTGTCATGCTTGGGTCACAGATTTGCGCAGAAACACAGGAGGTTGTAGAGAGACAGGAACGTTATTCAAACATTACAAACAAACATTTGTCTCTTTTTCAAAAGTTTAAACTGTGCTCCATGACAAGACAGAGATGACAGTTCCGTCTCACAATTAAAAGAATGCAAACATATCTTCCTCTTCAAAGGAGTGCGTGTCAGGAGCACAGAATGTCACATAGATAGAGAAAACAATCTCTAGCAAACAAATCAATAGGGCTGTTTGGCTTTTAAGTATGCGAAGCACCGCGGCACAAAGCTGTTGAAGGCGGCAGCTCACACCCCTCCGTCAGGAGCAGGGAGAGAGAGAGAGAGAGAGACAGAGTTTGTTTTTCAGTCAAAAATCAATACGTGCCCTTCGAGCTTTTAAGTATGCGAAGCACTGTGCAGCATGTCGTTTCAGGAAGCAGCTGCACAAAAGATAGCAACGTGAAGATAATCTTTCAGCATTTTTAGACGAGCGTCCGTATCGTCTAGGTGTGCGAACAGCCCCCCTGCTCAATCCCCATACGTCAGGATCACAGATAGTCAGCGCAAGAGAGAGAGAAAAGTAAGCAATCTAGCTTCTCAGCCATCTGCCAATAGCGTCCCTTGTATGAAATCAACTGGGCAAACCAACTGAGGAAGCATGTACCAGAAATTAAAAGACCCATTGTCCGCAGAAATCCGCGAACCAGCAAAAAATCAGCGATATATATTTAAATATGCTTACATATAAAATCCGCGATGGAGTGAAGCCGCGAAAGGCGAAGCGCGATATAGCGAGGGATCACTGTATGTATATATATATATATATATATATATATATATATATATATATATATATATATATATATATATATATATATATATATATATATATGAATTGTAACCACAAGGGGCACCAGAGAGTCCTAAACCACAGACACAGCAATACAGCACACAATATATGAATAAAATAAAAGACTTTTATTCCTTCCAAAGCTCTTTTCCACAGACCTTTTTCCAACAATCAGCCACAGATGCAATTACAGTCACAATAAATCATCGAATCAATGAATGGATGAGTCAGAGTCAGGAGGCAGTGGGTGTCTTTTAAAGCCAGAACCGGGAATGATTCCAGTATCATGCTGTGTCTTCCGGGAAACACTTCTGGGCCATAAAGAAAGCAAGGGGGTCCTCCCCCGACAGTGGTCTCTAATGATACCCAGAGACCCCAATAGGGCTGCACTTCCAAACTCCCCAGCATCCCAGTGGGTATCCTGACTGGATTCCCATGTGAGGACCACTACCGCCTATGGTAATGGGGATTGAACTGCTCCTATTCCTAGTTATCTCTGGTCCTTCCATTAATTTACACTGGCTGGGCATAAAGTTGTTTATTTGTTCTTCTGTCCAATCTGTCTGCGCCGTTGCACTGGCCTCCTGTACGGGTAATGGCTTCTTCTGTTTTCTAGCCGGGATGCTCATTCTCCTCCTACAGTACCTAAATATACAGTATATATAATGCAAAGTTAACTGACTCAGTCACTCACTCATCAACAAAAGCACCATTTGCCATTAGTTACAAAGCTAAAATTTGGCAAAATGGTATAAGCAGGGACATTTTTATATATCAGTATTTAGGGGTGAAAACCCTCCCCACAATGGCAAAACTAAATACCCCAAAAATCTCAGCAGTGCTTTGACTGATTTGATTGAACTTTGGTGATGTTATAAAAAAAAGCAAATTAGATGACACATTATTTTTTATTAGTTGATATTTGTCAATAATAACTCTGTAGTGAATGGACTGTTTTAAGGTACTTAGTCTTTTTTCCACTCAGCACAGAGAAACTGCCAGATGAACACTGCCAGCACAACAGTACTACTTGCCAATGCATGGATGAACTAGTGAATAAGCAAACGAGAGAAAACAGGATAAATGTGGCATGATCTCTGAAGTGGGAGAAGGAAAGTTCACTAAAGCCAAAGTATAATGCATCTCAAGACCAGCTGCCAAGTAGGAAAAGAGAAATACAGGAGGTGTTAGATTCCTCTCACCCAACACAATAAACCTTGACCGATGTGAGGGACTGTAAATAGTACTGGTCAACCCAGTAGGCGACATAGGTGTGCCCTATGCACACACTTACCACTAATGGGGACCAATTACCTACCCTTTCTATTTATTATTCCCTAAACTGTAAGTGCTTACCTCACTCCCACAGGTCTTGCTCTTGCTGAACATTGGTATCAAAACATCCTATATAAGGATGCAATATTTTCATCTTTGCCTAGGGTACCAAAAATGCTAGTGGCTAAACTGACTATACATATACTTCACAATATTATTTTATTTTTATATGGTACAGTTTGTGAGTTAATTCATTCTTTACAGTAAATTAGATTAGTCCTCTAATCTGAAAGACATGTAAGGCGTTGATGAATCATTTCCATCTGGTCCTTCTTGAGCTACATGTTCTGCTTCACCCCATGTTAGGTCCATCTCCTTCAGTTCATTTATGACAGTTCGCTGCCAGGTTGTTTTAGGCTTGCCTTGCTTGCACTTACCAGGGGCCTCATGCATAACGCCGTGCATAGACTTCACACTAAGACTGTTGCTCTTGTAACCCAGTCCCAGATAAGTGGTGGAAAATGAATGAATTAATCAAGATGATGTCTCTGGGATGTTACTTTAATAAAATGATCGATCATTTTATTAGATAAGGCCCAGGGATTGAATTCCAAAGAGGCCCTGTGAGGAGAACTGACACTTGAGCTGAAATTAAGAGTGGCTGGCAATTTGCATTTTAGCAAAGTCTTAACAAAACAAACCATAACAAAATGGGTAATACCAGTCTATCCAACATCTGTAAGATGTCTAATCATTGTTGGTGATCAGGAATATCATGGTGGCATCAAAAGAGAATTTAATGGTGGAGTGGGAAATGGTTTTGACCTTCCATTCATAGGTGAACCATAAGTAGAGAAGGGTGACAAGTTCAAAGAATCCAGTCATTAACTGTAACATGTCTCTTTAAGAGAAGATTTAGAAGTTATCTGCTCCTGGTATCACGGGACACTCTACGTCACATGGGTGTGAGAATTCCTTGCCTTATTGCCAATTTTTATTGTTTTTTTCCTTGTTAAACTTACAAATATATCTATAACAATATCAGTAAACAGAAGTTCTCAGGATAACTTGTCCAGTCCCACAAAGGATGCCCTCTATATGAATAGAATGGACACTGGCAGTTCCAAAAAGCCTGTCTTCTGATATAAAGAATGAAGGGAGTAACTTTTGTCAATGAGAACATCATTTAACTCTTTCAGGATGGGTGTCAACTTACGTTGACACATTAATGTTAAGGAGGATGTTGACATTAGTCAAGATCCAGGGGTAGAGAGCGGTAATTAGCTGTAAACATCGACAAAACCCACTGCTCTCTTTGGTAGCAGTAGGTTGCTGGTAGAATGTGTTACACTGGTGCCGCGGTTTCAGCCATTTGTTGGTGCATACTGTGTCTGCTGCCGATGGCCACAAGTAACTAATGGCAACTGGCTCCGCGGAGACAGCTGACAGCATCCAGGTCCGTGAAGAGAGTTGCCTGTGGCTGGCTGCGTGAAACAACAGCTGCCCACAGTCACTGGCTGGCTTGGCAAATACAGCTGCACAGTGACAGCATTCTAAGTATGCAGCAGCAGATGCCTGAAACATTGGCACCAGTGTAACACATTTTACAAGAAGTGTAATGTGGCAATGCACAGCATTGGCTGCTTCTAACGTTATCATGTTTTACAGGACTATGCTATGTAAAAGATTTGTGAATTCACATATTGTATAGGCTCATGAAACATAAAACACAATGACATTTGTAATAAATAAATATTTTTATGTGTGTACTTTTCAGTAAACTGAGTTTTTAGAGAAAATATTAAGCCTTGGTCCAAAACAGAGAAAAAATAAATAGCCCTCAAAGAGTTAAGGTGGATTTTGACTGTCTGTTGGGGGATTATGGAAATTAATGAAGCACAGAAAATGACTAATTACTGATAAAGATCTGGGTTCAGTGCTGACAAAATCAGCCCAAAATTAAAATCCATACTTTGGAATGTCAGATTGTAAATTTATCTTTTAAGTTATCGGACCTTGAAAATGGGACTAGAAAACAACATTTGACTTTGATGATTCTCTGCTCTTTCATAAAGCCCTGTGGCCCTTAGTTTTTCTGGGTCTGCGTGATTTCTATGTAGCGTTATGTGATATACCAGCACTGGAAAAGTATAGTAAAAAAAATTTGAATTGGTACGGTACCAGTATTTTGGGATTTGTGGTAGCAGAAGTAAATGTCAGCTTTCCTTTCAACTCCCCCCTCCACCCCGACCCTCAGTACTACAGTTATGGAACAGTGTTAGTTCATAGACTTCACAAAACTAAGCTACATGTTTTGATGTGATCAGACATTCAAGGGGCAATTATTATTTTGACATGATCAGGACCTCAGGACCACCTCAAACCCCCACAAAACCTATTGGTTTCATGGCAATCAAGAAGGAAGTGATGCATTGTGCAGTGCACCGGTGGGGGGGGGGGGGGGGGGGGTTTGTAAGTGTAGTAAGATGGTGGTTGCTTGGGGGGGAGGGGGGGTTGTTGTAGTTATCTTGATACTGGTATAGTGGTATGAAAGCTGGTATTGATGCCAAAGTCAAAGTTTTGTACCAATCCAGCACTATTTCTCTCCCAATGCTAGTGCTTCCACAGAGTGTCTACCTCTAAAATCAAATTAGTGCACACAAGATGTTTAATTACGTATGTGCTTTCTTAATCATGCAGAAAGACAAAAATGGTTTGGGAGGCTATAAAACATATTAACTTATATTTTTAAGGTTGCTATATACATTTATATGAAAAAAACTTCTCACCATTTTCCTCAAACTAATGCAAAATGAAGAATCAATTATTCAGGAAGGCCCAGGATACTCTTTGCAGCCTTTTGTCCTCTAATCTCCTCATCCCAAACTCTCTTCTTCTATTTTTTTTTAGTAGAGGCCCTAGGGTTATCCTATTTCCCTTTTATACTCTCATCAGTATGTAGAACTTTAAAGAATGCTTCAAATCCAATACTCTTACCACGCTGTCAGGGTACTGTAGTTTACCACTTCCTCGTTCCCTTTATTATGCTCAGAATAATAAACAAAGTGCAAATGTGAACTTTATAGTAGGCTACCAGGTAGCTTGAGGCCTAATTGATTAATATCTAGTGCAGCCTGGTCAGGCATTGTTTTTGATACAGCATGGATTTTAAATGGTATGGTAGCATATCCTGTCTGAATATGGCCACTTCGAGAGGTGATCCTCTCCTCCCCTGTGGATGGAAAAATGTCAGAGAGATGGCCTGCAGCATGATACCTCAACTTATTGTGACTCTGTAGCTCCTGACAGACCTCATGGACACTTTCTGGGCCATTCACCAATTAACAGCTGAGGCACAGCCTATTCCCCAGTTTAGCTGATTTGTTCAGTTGCTTATTTATGTCCCAGCCACCTGTATTTCCACAGGCTAGCTGGCATTGCCAGTTAACTTCTGAGATTTTAAATATGCTGGTTTTAACCTACAGTAAACTCAGCAATTGGTCTTTAAAATATTTTTTTTATTCAAGAAGACTTTTCCATCTAGTTGTTTGCAAGATGTATCAGGTTGGGGTGTGGTTTCCCTGGCACATTGACATGATTGATGATTATTCCTGTATAGCCTCCCTGCTCCTGACTTTTCTTAATTTTTTTTTTGTCACAGAAAGTGCTGTTTGCCTTAGTTCTGTTTCTGTTACAGTTAGGAATACAATGTTGTTGTTTGCTCAACAACAATACTAGATCAGTAGGAGTGGGATGAGTTTGTAACAGACTGTCTCAATTAAGTTTTCAAAGTTTAATGGTCATTACTTCTGGTACACTGGAGTGTGATTTCATTGTTATATTTTTGGTTTTGTGAATTGTGGGTAGGTCCCCTTTGAGAGTTTTTGCTAGTACTCATAATAAGGCAAGCAGTTAGTTTTTTAATTCAACTATCCATTACAGTTAATGTTTTTCTGTCACTTTCTCATTTATCCTTTACTACCGCTTCTTTCCTCCTTTAATGCCTGATTTGAAATTCACAAATTTGATTGTTTTGGGAGCTAAGACTAAATAAATTTAACCACCTTTTTATGATACAAAAGAACTGATATTGCATTTTTTTCAACAATCAAAATTTTTAGCAAGTAACACCACATTTTAATAGTAAACTCTATCACATGATATTTTTCTCATCATTCAGCTCTCGTAAACACAGTATGCTGAGTAGTTCAGTGCCTCTTGAATTTTAAAACAACTTCTGTCAGTTGTGACACAAATGGCTAGTCCTATTATTTTTGTGTTGAGATTGCTGTTAGAAGACTTTTACTTTGCATAGTATTTTCAATGCTCACTTCTGGCCACTATTTCCCATCCAAATTCAGAATTTAAAAGGTTATGAACTAATCCTCATTTCCAGTGCCAATGCAAATATGAATCCTGTTTTAGATGAATATGTCTCCCCAATTTTCAATACGCCTCCTGTTTGACTTGCTTCCTTAGCAAATTTATATCTCATTTAAATTAATCGACAACTTCTGCTGCTTAATCCCTATGCAAAACAATTTTATATTTATTGTTATTCTTTGCCACCCTTCTCAATCCAGATTAGGTTTCATTTTTGTTCCTCAGTCTCTCCTTCCTCTGTCTCAGATTCTGCATTGCTTGTTTCTCCAAGTCCTCTCTGTCAGTTTTACACTTTCAATACATATGTCACTTTTCTCTATATGTTCTGGCTCTGTCCTTCAGTGTTTTGATGCTGGGTCTTTATGGTCAAATCTGTTTTCATCCTTTCTGGCCACTAACATTGCTATTTTTCCAAATATTTTCCTTTTGCTTGATTTCTCCTGTCTTTTTGTTACGTCTTTCCAGCAGAGAATTTTATGTTTTTTATTGCAGCTGAATATGCTGTGTTCTTTTGCTGAAAGCTTCAGAACTCCCTCACTCAAATTTCCTGGAAATCTTCGTTTATAATTGAATGCTCCTTGAACTTTCTATGATGAAAATCAATTGTGCTTCTAGGGATGATATTAAAAAGTGGTTTTAAGTGGTGGACAGAATGTGCAAATGGATTTTTACCTTAAAATAATTGGCCTGAGGTGAACATGCTATTCTTTTCCTAATGCCTTACCCATCCTGAGATGTGCCCTCAATTACAGTATATGTATTTCATTCGCTTGTTTTATTTAGGTAGGCTAGGGTGAGTTTGGGGTTGATGATGGTGTTCTTCTCTGTTTCTGTATTGTGCTTTTTTATATTTCTGTCATTTAATAACATTTGCCACAGTTTTCATGTATTTGTTTTTCATTTTGATCAATAAACTTTTTTCACAAAAAAACCCTGTGTTGTCAGAACAAATTTTGGATCTGGCATTCACAACCAAGTTATTGGACTATTTATTGTATTTTAATTGAAGGAAAAAAACATTAGCCTGTGAGATTTAATTGAGTCAACTAATTTTTATCAGTGCTAAATTGTGGGCACCTTTATGTATTCTGCTCTTGGTTTAGACACTGTTGGGAGTTTTGATTTTTTCCATGTATCTGTATAAGGTTTTTCTCTCTGATAGTCCTGTTTATTTGTACATCTAAAATTTTTGCAGAGCAAGGTCCATTTTTGTAGTCTCTGGCAAGTTACTCTGCAACAGACATAACAGGACCTGAGAATAAATGAGTCAGTCATTCTTGAATTTAAGTGGTAAATGAAGAATTAAGTGGTAAATTAAGAATTAAGATTCTTGTATGAATTGTTTGTTTTCATTTAAATATTAACAGAGTATTAGCATAATACACAGGACTATTAAACTATTTATTGTAAGAATAAGGTAGGATAGGGCGTATTTATATTATGCTAAAACCCGTTTACTATTATTAAGGTACTATTCCGTTTATGTACTTCTCATGAACTCGTGTGTATATTAACTTTTTCTTCCTCGATCATATAGAAATCCCTCCTGGGCTTCTCTGCACTGCTGACAGCACCTTCCAGACCACACTGGTCAAATGGTGTCTGGAAAGAGGGCAGTGGGCTGAAAGTCTGCTGCTTCTGACAGGACACAAGAACGAGAAAGTGCAGAGCAAGAAGAGAGGACTTTTTCCTGACTGCTGTCTTTCAGATGTGAACCTTAGTGACCTCATCCCTCATATGTTTAAGACGAATAATCTTCGGCTTAGACTTGTGTCATCACTCATTGAGAAAGGAGGTAAGTTTGCCTGAGAGCAGGTAACATGTCATATTGGTCCAGTGAAAAAAACCTGTATGATTAACAGGAAAGGTAAAGATTTTACATCTAACTAGTGAGCTGAGCCATGTAACAGGGAAAGATGTTTTGCAAAGTTAAGTGCCACATATTATTCTTATTTTGCTACTTCTTTCCCTCTTGGGTAGCATGTCCTGATGGCCTTGGACCTGTGACAGAACCACCTGTGACCTTGTGTCTGAAGAGCGAGGACTATGAGTTGGCTTACCACCTATTGAAGGAAGGAGCAGATCCCCATGCTTTCTCTGTAAGCTCTGGAGACACACCCCTTCATGTAGCTCTTCAAATCATTCTTGGCAAAAAAGGTATATAACTGGGTAGTGTAGGGAGCAGCTCTTCTTTAAAAGGCATGCATGAATGCAGTATAACAGTTTGTTTAACTTTCCAAAAATTAAGGGTACAGATTATAGTACAATTGTGAGATACACATATAGTAAAGATTAAATTAGCAGGTTGAATTAGCAAATCCCTGGAATGAAGAATAAGAGTGAATCTCAAATTAGTTATATGTTGATCTCATTATGAATGCTACAGGTTGTGCTCTATATTTAAATTAAAATTGATCTTCTTCCAGATGAGTTTGGCTTACACATCTTGAAGTACCTCCTCCAGCTGTTTGAGTCAAACCCTCAGACATATGACTACTTGGATCCCAATTTACAGGATGAGAATGGGAACACCCTGCTTCACATCATATTTGCCTCAAGTTCACGACACTTGGAAGAAATTATGGATATGCTGGCCAAATTTGACATAAATACCAAAGTGAAAAATAAGCAAGATAAGGAGGCTACATTTAAAGTCAGTGGGAAAGATCAAAGACTTATATATTGGAAGAAGGCTCTGAGCAACCGAAAACGACAAGAGCCCAGGATAAGAATTCAGCGCCTTAAGGTGAGCCGAGGTGTAACAGGAACCGAAATGCTCAAGATGAAAAGTGTAGCTGAAATGGACAGTTGCACAAAGGAAATGGGAAGCCTCCAGTTAGTGCACTGCAAAGACGCCAGCTCCTCTGTGCCTTTTTTTGAGTGTCTTGTAACTGAAATAAAAAAACTTATAACATGCCAACATGCACAGTTGGTGACTAGTCCAGCCACTCCAGAAGCATCGGGTTCAGTAAATAACATACACAAAGAATTATGTAATGTCAGCGATACATCAAATCGATACAAAGTCATGGACCCTGAGAGTACTACAAATGAGTGCCTCAAATCTGCTGAGCAGGATGTTCCAGAAGACGCTCCAGAGGCAGAAGCCTCATTAGATGTGCTAAGGGAAAATTGGCTTCAGGGGCTGGACTTTGACAACATGACATGGGAAATTGAGTGCACCACAGAAGTCTTGAAAAAACTTGCCAGTAAGGATGTCTCCTTGCAGATGAAAGCAAAAATAGTCCAAGTGATTCAGCAGCTTGGAAATGGGGAGTGGACTCACAGCCTGCAGAAGAGGTTGAAACATCTAGGCAGTAAAATCAGACTCTATGAAGCTAAACTGGACAAAGGTGCACGAATGTTGTGGGAACTTGCAGTTGACTTCTCTCCTCGCTGTAGTGAAAATCCTGAGAAGATCATTGAAAGTGTGCAGCTATTGAGTCAGAGCACTCAGAGAGCGACAGGCAGGGTGTACAGTGAGATGATACGAGTGTGGGACATTATATTAGACCATGGAAAGCTGGACCATAGCATTGAAAACATCTGTCACGCCTTTAATCGTGGGATGATGTGCATCCTGAGAAAGAAACTGAAGGGTCTAAACCGTGCCAAGATTTCCTCAAGCTGCAATGTAGAGAAGCGAATTCCACTTTGCTACATTGAATATATTGACGGTCAGAATACAGAAGAGAGAGAAGCTACAGAGTACTTTCCTCCTGCCAGTGCTGTGGAAACAGAATACAACATAATGAAGTTCCATAGCTTTAGTACCAACATGGCTTACAACATCATCAGCAACATGGACATCAAAGTAGAATATCCTTTCCGAGTTGGAGAGCTGGAATATGCTATAATTGATTTAAACCCCAGTCCTCTGGAAGCCATCATCCTAATTGGTAGAAGTGGAACAGGAAAAACCACATGTTGTCTCTACAGACTGTGGAAACAATTTCAAAAATATTGGCTCATTGCAGAGAAAATAAATGGACCTTGGTTTACTAAACCTGTGAGAAAGAGAGATAATTTCAAGCAAGATGATGATGAAGATGCTGATCTGTTATTTTCAGAGTGCTCTTCAAATGATGATTCTGACTTGACTGAAAATGAAGAAGATAATTCAAAATTGAGTGCACACTGTGAGCAAAGCATGGGAGCTTCCCATCAGGAAGACAAAAGCATTGCGGAAGCTGATATAGACAATAATGTTCAGGAGCAACTGGAGCATCTGCATCAGATTTTTGTGACCAAAAATCATGTTCTTTGCAAAGAAGTGCAAAGGAACTTTGTAGAGCTGACTAAATCCAACAAAGCCACCAGCCATTTTAGGACACTGGAGCCCAACATCCATCGGCTGCAGGATATCCAAGATGAACATTACCCACTTTTCGTCACGTCTCAGCAGTTGCTGCTGCTTCTTGATGCCTCAATGCCTGAACCTTTTTTTCCAAGGAATCCAGATGGCAGCATGAGGAGAAGCATTGTTGGTTGGTCTGCTGTGGACGAGAACATGATTCAAGAACTTGAAGATGATGATGAAGAAGGAGAATTTGAAGAGGACTTGGATGAAGATGAGAGCATTATCGACATTCAGCTTAAAGAAGCTGATCCACGTGTGTTTGTGACTTATGAGGTGTTCAATTCTGAAATGTGGCCAAAAATGATCAAGGGTAGATCTTTTTCTAACCCAGCCCTGGTCTGGAAGGAAATCAAGTCCTTCCTCAGAGGATCTTTTGAGTCCTTCAGTAGCCCTGATGGATTTCTTTCCAAAGAACAGTACTACACGCTGGGCAGGAAGAGGGCTCCTAATTTTCAAGAGGATCGCAGTGAAATTTATAGCCTTTTTCAAATCTATCAGCAGATCAAACGGCAACGAGGCTACTTTGATGAAGAAGACATTCTTTTTAATCTGTCTCAAAGACTATCCAAGCTTGATGAAATTCCTTGGTCCATTCATGAACTTTATGGGGATGAAATCCAAGATTTCACCCAGGCCGAGCTTATGCTGTTGATGAAATTTATCAATGATCCCAATGCAATGTTTCTGACAGGTGACACAGCCCAGAGCATTATGAAGGGGGTGGCTTTCCGTTTCAGTGACCTTCACTCTTTGTTCTACTATGCCAACAAGAGTGGCATGAACAGAAGGAGGAGACAAAGAAACACAAAGCAGGAGCAGTTTATTGTTAGAAAGCCCAAGCGGATCTACCAACTGTACCAGAATTACCGATCACACTCAGGTAACCTAATTTCAAATCTTTGGGTGTAAAAATAGTGCATGCTACCTTAAATGATATACAACTGCAGATTTAAAGGCAGCTCTTTTTACTTTCTGAGAATCACTGAAAAAACTGTCTTTATTTGTTACTCTTATTAAAGGAATTCTGAACATGGCATCAGGTGTGGTAGATCTGTTGCAGCACTTCTTTCCTGAGTCATTTGATCGCTTGCCAAGAGACTGTGGTCTTTTTGATGGACCCAAGCCTACCTTGATGGAGTCTTGTAGTGTCAGTGACTTGGCAATTCTGCTCAGAGGGAACAAAAGGAAGTCACAGCCTATAGAGTTCGGAGCTCATCAGGTCTGTTATTTTTGTCACTATGTAACAGACATTTTGGGAAATTTTCTTTTATATACAGTACCGGATATTTGATACTGTGTGGTAATTTTTAGAGTGGTCTGTCTTGCCATGCCGGCAAGCTTGAAAATGCAAGCATCTATGTTCTTTCAATATTTTTGCACCCCTTTTAACAGCAGATGGCACCTAGTCTTCAGTAACGGGAATACACTTAAGCAAAATAAGTTATTTTGTAAGCATGTACACAAAGCTGTTCACATTTCAAACACGGAGTTGGACTGAATCACAAGTGTCATATTCGATCACTGTGGCAAGAGGTTTAGGAAATACATGGGTGGGTGAAACACTGAACTGTTTAGAACCATGCAACTTTTCAAAAAGTGGGGTCATTACAAATAATGGAGGAAATATTACTCAGCAATGGATGCTTACATTACTGTACACCATAAAAGAGACAGGTACACTCCCCACATGCAATTATTTTTCACATGTCATAAAGGAAATGATCTAGGGCATTTGTCAGTCTTACTACACCAGTAATGCTAATACAGCCAGGGTGTGTGTGTGTGTGAGTGAGTGAGTGCTAGGGTGCGAGTCTTTCCCACAAACACCTTCACAACTTTTAGATGTAGTTAGCTATGCTAACTCACTTTTTCAAGATTGCTGGATTTTTTTCCCCAACAACTTTCATGTGTCAGATGTGAGTTAAGGGAAAGAAATCCATCCATCCATTTTCTAAATCCACTTATCTCAAACATGGTTGAGGGAAACTCTGACCCTATCTCAGCAAGCATCGGGCATACAGCAGGAATCCTTGAACAGGGCGTCAGTACATCGCAGGGAAGGAAATACTTTTCAACAAACATGGAATCGTGGGTTGCATAACCTGGAAACTGAGGTCTTACTGGGTAGGTAGTCATTTCTTGTAAGTAAAGTGTACAGTAGGAGAGCACTTTTTAATCTTATTTGTGATCATTTCCAGAAGGTCCTGAGGGATCACAGCAGTGCCTCCTCTCCCAGAAGCTCTACTCCTGAGAGAGTATTAGTACTTTAGATTCTGGGAATTGCAAACAGCAGGTTTTACCTGTTCTCAGCTAAAAAGATGTGCTTGATTCCAAATCACACTTTGTTCTGATAAAGGCAACTGTGCTTTACATATCCTGTGTTTGCATATTTTTATATTTTAAGTTTTACCAGTCAGCACACCACAGAATAGGACAGTGTTGGGCATATTATAATGCTGAGGTGGTGGAGGGACATTACTTGATTTAGGCATTAGACCATGCTAATTACTTTGTGACAGTGCATCAGTAAGAACACACACATGCTTCAAAAAGGCTTCCTTATGAGGAGTCACAAGCAGTTAAAACGCAGTCCCTGTATTATCAAATTTCTTTATTACAAAGGATTCATACAACGTTCAAACATTAAAGTTCAAACTTAAACTCCACATTTCACCGTCTTATCTAAAGGGAAACCAGGAATATTTGTGTCTTGTGCTTGCTCGTTTGATCTATTAGGTGGGGACGAAGAACATGAACAGTTTAAAAAGTAAAATAAGACCATGTAGCCAATACAGGGTCTCGCGCAGTACCCAAATAAAGTGAACCACGGGTAGGCCCAGTACGTCAAACTTACTGTATCTTATGAAAATATTCATCTCCATCATTGTATGTCCTGTTTTTATAGTATTACAACCTGGAGTAAAAATTGATTTTTGGGGGGTTAGCACCTTTTTATTTACACAACTTGCACAACAATTTGAAGGTGCAATATAGTTTTTTTTTATTGTGACACACACAATAATAAGACAAAAAAGCAGAAGTCACGAGTGTGTATAGGTTTTGACCCCCAAAGTCAATACCTTGTAAAGCTACCTTTTGCTGCAATTATAGCTGCAAGTCTCTTGGGGAATGTCTGTATTAATTTAGCACATCGACACACTGGGATTTTCGCCCATTCCTTCAGGCAAAACTACTTCAACTCTTTCAAGTTAGATGGGCTGTGTTGGTGTACAGCAATCTTCAAGTCATGCCACAGATTCTCAATTGGATGGAGGTTTAGGCTTTGACTAGGCAATACCAAGATACTTAAAGTTTCCATTTATGTTTAGCATTATGTTTAGGGGTCATTGTCCTGTTGGAAGGTGAACCTTCATCCCAGTCCCAATTCTATGGCAGACTGAAACAGGTTTTCCTCAAGAAAAGCCCTGTATTTAGTACCATCCTTCTTTTCTTCAATTCTGACCAGTTTTCCTACCCCTGTCATTGAAAAATATCCCTACAGCATGATACTTCCACCACCATGCTTCACTGTTGGTATGGTGTTCTCAGGGTGATGACAAGTGTTGGGTTTGTGCTACACATGGCATTTCCCATGATGGCCAGAAAGTCATCTGACCAGAAAAATTTTTTCCATGTGTATAGGGAGTCCACAGAATGCTGCTGGACAAACTCCAAACATGTTTTCGTATTTTTTCTTTAAGCAACAGCTTTTTTCTGGTCACTCTTACATTAAGCTCCGCTCTATGGAGCTTTGCAGCTTCTTTAGTGTTATCCTGGGTGTCATTGTTGCATCTCTGATTAATGCCTACCTTTTCCTCCCTGTCTGCGAGTTTTGGTGGGCACCCTTCTTTTGTCAGGTTTGTAGTGGTACCATATTATTTCCATTTTGTTATACTGGTTTTAGTGGTGCTCTGTGAGACATTCAAGGTGTGGGATACATTTTTTAACCCAATCCTGATCTATACTTCTCAACAACCTTGAATCTGTCCTGTTTGGAGTGCTCCTTGATCTTCATATTGCTTCTTTAGTGGTGTTGCAGGGTCAGGGGCCTTTCAGAACAGTTCTGTTTATACAGACATCATGTGACACTTCGATTACACACAGGTGGTTTTTAATCAACTAATTCTTCTGACTTCTGAAGTTTATTGGTGTGACCAGATCTTAATTTAGAGGTTTCATAGCTGAGGGGATCGAACATATGCACTCACAACTTTTCAGCTTTAACTTGTTTTTTATTTATATACAATACTTTTTGAATACGTTTGCAAGGCACTGCATGCTTAAACATTCTATAGTTTTTGATTATGGCTCAGGTAAATGTTTATAGCAAGAAAACCAACCACTAATCAAAATTGATCTCTTGACCAGCAGTGACATGCTGCATTTGATCAGAGGTTGCGTAGTATTACACCTTGTGTGGTAGATATTTAATCAATATAAATAATCACCCTGAAGAACCAGGAAGGATGAAACCTGTCATCTGTCTTTATTTATTTTCACGAAAAGGGAGATCCCTGCAGCCAACAGATTAGCAGAAAGGACAGTCACTGAACAAAGACACAAGACTCTGGTTTATACCCACTCAGCTCACATAACAGATTTGCATATCTCAGTTATAATATAAAATAATACATGGCTACAACAAAAACAAGATTTATTTATATAACACATTTTCATCCAACAATGTAGCTCAAAGTGCGTTATAAAATGACAAAGGACAGTTACAAGGAGAGATAACAATTAAGATTAGACAATATACAGGGTGAACCAAAAAGAAGTACCGCATTTCAAATGTTTATTCTACAAAAACGCTACAAGATGAAATAAAGTTCATTACGACACAAGAAAGGGTATACAAAATAGTATTTTTTCACTGTGTTTTAAAAATGATGTCTTTAAGGTGGTGGCCATCATTAGTGACCCACTCTTCAAGACGATTTCTGAATGCATGACTCGTTCGGTCATTTCAACAGGAATAGTGGCGATTTTGTGGTGAATAGCGTCCTTAATGGCTTCAAGGTTTTAAGGTCGGTGTGTGTATACCTTCGACTTGAGATAGCCCCACAAGAAAAAATTGCATGGAGCGAGATCAGGCGAACGTGAAGGCCACCTGACTTTGCCGCGCAGGGAAATCAGCTTCCCTTGAAACATCTCCTGCAAAACTTGCATGGATCTCTGCGCCGTATGAGCTGTTGCTCCATCCTGTTGAAACCACCACAGGCATCCACCACATCCATTTCTTCCAGTTGGGGCTGCAAAAAGTTCTCTATCATTTCAATGTAACGTTTTAAAGTGACAGTGACCGCTGCTCTCCCCTCCTTAAAAAAGTAAGGGCCTACAATGCCAAACAAATTCTATACCGGTGCACCAAACTGTAACACACTCACTGTGAGGGGGTCTCTGATGAAGTTCACAAGGGTTGGTTTCAGCCCAGTAGCAAAAGTTTTGCTTATTTACGCAACCATTCAAATGGAAATGTGCCTCATCGCTGCATATGATGATGGCATCTCGATGAACGGTTTTCAGAATGTTTGCGCACAACTCTGTATGGCTCTCCCAGTCTCTCTCAGTGAGTTGCTGCACTACCATCATTTTGTATGATGAAATTAAGGTCCTCATGCAAAATCCTCCTCAAAAACATGTTGGAAATGCCTAAGGCAGAAACATTTTTGCATGCTGAAAATCTAGGAGACTGCAAAATTGATGCCCTTACAGCTTAGATATTTTCAGGCGTTTGTACAGTCTGAGGACAGCCTGGAGATTTTCTACTCATTGTTGTACCCGTCTGTCTAAATTTAACCACCCACTGAAGAATTGCTTTCTGATTTGGGGCATCATTATTAGGAGGAATGCTGAAGTGCGTTTGGAAGGTGAGTTGCATAGTAATGATGGATTTGTTGTTTTTGAAGAATGCTTTGACAGTGAAAGCACGGTGCACACCGAACCAAGGTATGTTGCCTACTGAAAACTACAAGGGATCGCCTATCAAAGGCCCCCACCCCAACCCACTCGGCTGTCTCTACCTCACACAATGACCTTGAGAAATGTGGTACAGTACTTCATTTTCGTTCAACCCGTATATTAAAGAATAAATAACAACAAAACAAGGTAACATCGGATGGCCGGGAGGACAGGAAAGAAACAAAAAAAAAAAAACTCCAGTTAGGCTGGAGAAATAAAAAACACAATCTATGGCCAAAAGTCCATCCAGCCACACTAGACATTCCAGCTAACATAAATGTTCCTAAATTAAACCTCTTAGTTTTCATACTTCACATGATAGGATTTGATGAAGTTGGTCTCATGGACAGCTGAGACATGCACCTTCATTCCAACATCTCAGGGGGCTGCATGGTGCCTTGATCAGGTGGTGCAGGTGCAGATTGCCACCACAGAAGAACCAGAAAGAAACAACAGAGAATAGTGGGGATTAGTACTAAAATCAGATCCCTGAAGAATATGATAATTCTATGCCCATATAGTCTATTAAGAATACAACTGAAAGTCGCTACAAAAAAGCCAAATTAAAATAATGAGTTTTTAGCAAGTTTTTTAAAATGTTCCACAATATTAGTCTGACAAATTTATATAGGTAAAGTACTCCAGATTTTAGGTGCATAACAGCAAAAGGCCGCTTCACCACTAATTTTAAGCTTGGCTCTTGGAATTATAAGCAGACTAGCCATGTGCGCCCAACTACGTGTTAAAGTTGTCTGTGAAGGGCTCCCTGTTTAAACGCGGCTGCCAGTCGTAAACTGGGCCCTTCGTCGCACAGCATTATGATTTTTTATAAGGGAAACAAAATTACAAAACAAAACCCTTGGACATTGATTCGATAGGAACGGCCTACTCGGAATCACTGTCCGAATAGTAATTATGTGGTGGTGTAGGAGCATTTCTGCTTCTCTCCGTTCACAGTCCGTCTTGTTTTCACGACGCTGTCGTTTCCTCTAACGATCACTTCTCAACCTTTCTCCAATCTCGCAGGTTGCTTTGTGGCAATCCAAAGAGTAAGGCAATATACACTGAGCAATGGTTATAAAAGGGGGACACATAGGTATCCAGGCTCTTTAAAGCATAAATAGGGATCACTTCACTGACATGTGAGCAAGCCAGGGTACAACTGTGAGACGCGCAGCACTTGCCGGCTACAACGTAACAATAATAATTTCCGGAACGTGCTGTTACATTGTCATTCATTTTACCCACTGTCTTTCTTTCATTCATATGTTACGTAGGCACATACCTTTTATCTTCGGCAATCTCATTCTCTAACCAGGCCTCAGGAGCTAACCAGTGTAACACTGTCCACCACCCCTTTCGTTATTCCGGCACATTGTTGACATCCGTGAGTAACAACAACGTACTAAACTGGAATGTGGTCTACGCATGCGTGGAATTCGCGGACAAACAAAGATCAAGATCCAGATGAAGATTATATATAAAGATTAGTTCATTTAAAGCACAACAATTTGTTTAGTTTGAATGTCTGTGTTTTGAGGTGTGATTGGAGTACTACAGTCTTCAGTAGTATAAGCCTGGAGGAGATTCTTAATGCAATGCCTATGTTTTAGCTGTCTCTCTACTGCCATTTAGTGCTTCTTCTTCTAACTCATTCGCGGACAATCAAAGATCAAGATCCAAATGAAGATTACAGTGATCCCTCGCTATATCGCGCTTCGCCTTTCGCGGCTTCACTCCATCGCGGATTTTATATGTAAGCATATTTAAATATATATCGCGGATTTTTCGCTGCTTCGCGGGTTTCTGCGGACAATGGGTCTTTTAATTTCTGGTACATGCTTCCTCAGTTGGTTTGCCCAGTTGATTTCATACAAGGGACGCTATTGGCAGATGGCTGAGAAGCTACCCAACTTACTTTCTCTCTCTCTCTCTCTTGCGCTGACGTAGGGGGGTGTGAGCAGGGGGGGCTGTGTGCAGCTGTTTCCTGAAGGACATGCTGCACAGTGCTTCGCATACTTAAAAGCTCAAAGGGCACGTATTGATTTTTTACTTTGTTTTTCTGTGGCTCTCTCTCTCTCTCTCTCTCTGCTCCTGACGGAGGGGGTGTGAGCTGCCGCCTTCAACAGCTTTGTACCGGCGGTGCTTCGCATACTTAAAAGCCAAAAAGCCCTATTGATTTTTTTTTTGACTGCTTGCTTTGCACTCCTTTGAAAAGGAAGATATGTTTGCATTCTTTTAATTGTGAGACAGAACTGTCATCTCTGTCTTGTCATGGAGCACAGTTTAAACTTTTGAAAAAGAGACAAATGTTTGTTTGCAGTGTTTGAATAACGTTCCTGTCTCTCTACAACCTCCTGTGTTTCTGCGCAAATCTGTGACCCAAGCATGACATTCTAAAAATAACCATATAAACATATGGTTTCTACTTCGTGGATTTTCCTATTTCGCGGGTGGCTCTGGAATGCAACCCCCGCGATGGAGGAGGGATTACTGTATATATAGAGATATCCATTTGAAGATCTAAGGTTACTACTTGGAGTGTAGGTGGATAGGCACTCCAACAAATATGATGGGCAAGATTATTTAAGGCTTTATTACCATTAGTAATATTTTAAAGTCAATTCTGAGTGACACAGGCAACCAATGTAATAATTCTAAAACTGGTAAGATGTGCTCAAATTTTCTTTTTCTAGTTAAGATTCTCTCTGTTGCATTCTGCTTTAACTACAAGCGATTGATGTCTTTCTTAGATAGTCCTGTTAGTAGTGCATTACAGTAATCTATGCGACTAAATACAAAAGCATGAATTAATTTTTCAGTGTCTTGTAAAGTTATAAGTGGTCTAACTTTTGCTATATTCCTTAAGTGAAAGAATGCAGTCCTAGTAATCTGGTTAATATGCGATTTATAGTTTAGGTCAGAGTCGATGATTACCCCTAAATTCTTTACCTCCACCTTAATTTTTAAAACTAAGGGATCAAGTTTATTTCTGATATCCTCACTATATCCATGTTTTCCAATCACTAAGATTTCTCTTTTTTCCTTATTTAGTTTGAGAAAGTTACTACTAATCTACGATGGGTTGGCACCCTGCCCGGGATTGGTTCCTGCCTTGTGCCCTGTGTTGGCTGGGATTGGGTCCAGCAGACCCCATGTGACCCTGTGTTTGGATTCAGCGGGTTGGAAAATGGATGGATGAAGTTACTACTCATCCATTCAGAAATACTCCTAAGACATTGAAACAGAGAGCCAAGAGCATCAGGGTCATCAGGTGATATATATAAATACAGCTGTGTGTCATCTTCATAGCTGTGGTAGCTCACCTTGTGTTTTGAGATAACCTAATGGAAGCATATAGATTAAAAAGAGCAGTGGACCCAGAATAGATCCTTTGGTACATCATATACAATATCATGATATATGATATGAGATACAATCACCACAACAAACAAAAGAATTTTCTTCCTGTTTAAATAAGACTAAAACCAATTTAAGATGCTGCCGGAGAGGTCCACCCATTGTTGAAGGTGCATTGATCACACAGTATAAGACTTCACAGATTTGTTAAACCACAAAAATCACATGCTGTACACTTTATCCCTTTTTTTCTAATTAGTTACTATCCTTTTCCCATACAGCTCCCTTGAACCTTCGCAGTTTCCTGCTTATGTGTAACTTAGCATGTTTATCTGGTAGGCTAAAAAACACCTCACACGGGCACATGCAGCTGCTCACATTCCTTGTCAACTTGAGATCTGTGTGTATGAGATTTGTAGCCTGCTTGCTATCGAGCATTGTGTGTGAAGTGTCTGGCTTTGTTTGGCCAGATCCCTCCTCTGTGCCTCAGAAGTTTAAGTCTCTCTGCTTTTAGCACATTCTGCACAGGTAAATGTTATAACATACAAAATTTATCTTTTCTTTCACACTCACAGCAACTCTACTCCCTGAGATGACAAGGCTGCTGCACGTACTTTGGACAATGGGAATTTTTAAGTGCTGATCCCTCACAGCTTCAGGGACCTTACTTTAACTACACACCCCGCTATTGTCCTTATGGATTTAGTTTTAAGATTTTCCCAGTGTCCACTTCCTGGTCCTTGTGTTTTTTATTTTAATTTTATTAATAACACACAGTCCAAACACATGCTGGTTCAGTAAACTGGCTTTGATAACTTGGCCCTGGTGTGTGTATGTGTGTGTGTGGCTGATCATGGGCTGATGTGCTGTCCAGGGATTGCTCCTGCTTTGCATTCAGTGCTTTCTGGGTTAGGCTCTAGATTCCCTGCATTCCTTCCCCTTTTTATATTTTTTATATTACAATTCAAACAGCTTTAATTCACTACTGCCCTCACTTGGGTCCTGGCACATAGCCAATGAGTTAAAGCAATTTTATCACCTGATATCATTTAGTTTAAGTATCTAAACATCTTAGCCATATGAACATGATTTAATTCATGCGGCTCAGGGTACAATACTGTACAGTATATTAGTGGAATGTAAATAAACGCAGTTTGAAAAATAATAATAGGGTCAAGTCGAGTCATTTTTTTAAATATTGAAGAATAAGTCACAAGTCACATAAACTGAAAATCATTTTCACATTTATAGTCCATTTGCTTTGTCCCAAATCAAGGGAAGTTTCATTACTTTGCTTCAGTTAGTTTGGTTACATTTCACACTGTAAACTTTAAATAACAATATGATCATGGCGTTTATGACAGACCAGGTTTCGAACTGTAGATAAAGAAATGAACAACAATATAAAAATAAAAATGCTAGTAATGTAAATTCTAACCCAATTAAAAATAAAAAGAACTGGGTTGGAGTTGTATGTAGCTGAGTATAATTATGATATTATTCTAATTAAAAGAAACATATGTCCAAATTAAAAAATCTTGGGGATGAGTATAACATAGAGACATTATTTGGGATGGATGTACAAAATAGAAAAGTAGCTGGGGTTGCAGTTTATTTCAAATTTAAATGCAGGTTTTCTTCAATTGAACAATGAGCCTCATCTTAGTGAGGGCATCTGGCTTCGTCTGGAAAGTATTAGGGAAAGAGTCTTTATTTTAGGAGTGTATTATAGACCATCCAAAGCAGGCAGTAATTTCATTGGACATCTTTTTAGTAATATTAAAAAGTCAAGTTTACAGGGAGATATTATAGTCATGGATTACTTTAACTACCCAAATATTAACTGGGCTAACCTTGTAAATAGTGAAACAAAAGAGCAGGAGTTTCTAGAAATAATTGGTGACTCTTTTTTAACACATTGTGTTAAAGCACCAATGTAGAGGGAAGCATGTATGGATTTAGTATTTTCTAATAATCAGGATAGAATTAAGGGTGTAGAGGTAATTGAATCACTAGTGTCAAATGACTATCTATACTAATTAATAAAAGGCAAAGCCCTCACTGACTGACTGACTGACTCATCACTAATTCTGCAACTTCCCGTGTAGGTGGAAGGCTGAAATTTGGCAGGCTGATTCCTTACAGCTTACTTACAAAAGTTAGGCAGGTTTCATTTCGAAATTCAACGCGTAATGTTCATAACTGGAACCTCTTTTTTCACAATATACTGTAATGGACGGCAGCTCGATGGCCGTGGGAGGAGGAGTTGAGTGTCACGTCATCACGCCTCCCACGTAATCACGTGAAAAGACTGTGAACGCAGTAGGGAGAAATGAAGGAGGAGCCGCAAACAGCGAAGAACAAAAAATCCATTAAACAATTGAGAAGGGAGCGAAACAATAAGAAGCGAGCGAGTGAAGCATACAAGCATCTTCATAAGGGAAAAAAGCACGGTGTAAAACGTAAGTTTAAATTAAGTTTCTAGAAACGCTTCCGCTGCGGATTGCAATAACATATTCGCGAGATAAAAGTTTAATGAGAAGACACGAGGTATAAACGAACCACACGCCGTAGCGCAACGTTAGGGGCTTCACCTCTGGTGCTGACGTTCGAGATTCGATTCCCGAGAGCGGATGCAGTGAGTGTGTACGCCTGATGAGTCCAGAATTAGGGAGAAACACGTGTCGCATACTCTTTGCATTATTTGAAAGTAAACTATTAAAACCATTCTATGATCTGCTTCTTGGTGATTCTAAATTGGCCCTGGTGTGTGGGTGTGTTTGTGTGTGTCCTGCGGTGGGTTGGCACCCTGCCCGGGATTGGTTCCCTGCCTTGTGCCCTGTGTTGGCTGGGATTGGCTCCGGCAGACCCCCGTGACCCTGTGTTCGGATTCAGCGGGTTGGAAAATGGATGGATGGATGGATGATCTGCTTCTCGCAACTGAAAGACAGCACATGGCGGATGTTAGCCGACTTGCTGACCGCAACGTTAGGGGCTTCAACTCTGGCGTCGCAAACAGCGAAGAACAAAAAATTCATTAAACAATTGAGAAGGGAGCGAAACAATAAGAAGCGAGCGAGTGAAGCATACAAGCATCTTCATAAGGGAAACAAAGCACGGTGTAAAACGTAAGTTTAAATTAAGTTTATAGAAACGCTCCCGCTGCGGATTGCAATAACATATTCGCGAGATAAAAGAACGCAGTAGGGAGAAATGAAGGAAGAGCCGCAAACCGTGAAGAACAAAAAATTCATTAAACAATTGAGAAGGGAGCGAAACAATAAGAAGCGAGCGAGTGAAGCATACAAGCATCTTCATAAGAGAAAAAAGCACGGTGTAAAACGTAAGTTTAAATTAAGTTTACAGAAACACTTCTGCTGCGGATTGCAATAACATATTCGCGAGATAAAAGTTTAATGAGAAGACACGAGGTATAAACGAACCACACGCCGTAGCGCAACGTTAGGGGCTTCACCTCTGGCGCTGACGATAGAGATTCGATTCCCGAGAGGGGATGCAGTGAGTGTGTACGCCTGATGAGCCCAGAATTAGGGAGAAACACATGTCGCATACTCTTTGCATTATTTGAAAGTAAACTATTAAAACCATGCTATGATCTGCTTCTCGCAACTGAAAGACGGCACATGGCGGATGTTAGCCAACTTGCTGACCGCAACGTTAGGGGCTTCAACTCTGGCGCCGCAAACAGCGAAGAACAAAAAATTCATTAAACAATTGAGAAGGGAGCGAAACAATAAGAAGCGAGCGAGTGAACCATACAAGCATCTTCATAAGGGAAACAAAGCACGGTGTAAAACGTAAGTTTAAATTAAGTTTATAGAAACGCTCCCGCTGCGGATTGCAATAACATATTCGCGAGATAAAAGAACGCAGTAGGGAGAAATGAAGGAAGAGCCGCAAACCGTGAAGAACAAAAAATTCATTAAACAATTGAGAAGGGAGCGAAACAATAAGAAGCGAGCGAGTGAAGCATACAAGCATCTTCATAAGAGAAAAAAGCACGGTGTAAAACGTAAGTTTAAATTAAGTTTATAGAAACGCTCCCGCTGCGGATTGCAATAACATATTCGCGAGATAAAAGTTTAATGAGAAGACACGAGGTATAAACGAACCACACGGCGTAGCGCAACGTTAGGGGCTTCACCTCTGGCGCTGACGATAGAGATTCGATTCCCGAGAGGGGATGCAGTGAGTGTGTACGCCTGATGAGCCCAGAATTAGGGAGAAACACATGTCGCATACTCTTTGCATTATTTGAAAGTAAACTATTAAAACCATGCTATGATCTGCTTCTGGGAACAGAAAGAGGGCACGTGGCGGACGTAAGGCGACTTGCTGACAAACCACAAGCGTGACCTGGCAGGTAACCACCCATACAATCAGATTGTGATTCAGAAAACTAATGCCATGAATGTAATTACCACGATCTACAAACTGTCAAATAAACGAAACACACGCCGTAGCGCGACAGCTGTGAAAAGGGAGCTTCACAAAAAAACAGATCCTTAACAAATTGTTATTGGTATACTGTATTTTTGATCCGTTTAAAAAGGTTTTCTTTTCTTCTTAATAAAAAATTAAAAGCAGTACTTTGCCGCAACGAAGCGCGAGAATTTGGCTATATATATCTGTTTCTCGCAATTAAAAGAGGGCACGTAGCGGATGTTACAATCAGATTGTGATTCAGACTAGGAATGCAATGAATGTAATTACCCCGATCTACATACAAGGCGAAAGTCTTGCAACATTCAAAGATTATGGTTTGGGATAAGTACACCATGGAACATAAATGAGCTTATGAAGCCTTGAACCGAAAAAAGCAAGATCTCAGAGATAGTAAAAAAAAAAAAAAGGAGGTAATGTCGTTTTACTCGCTGTAGATTTTAGTCAAACGTTACCAGTTATTCCACGAGGGAGACCAGCAGATGAACTCAATGCGTGTTTAAAATCCATGCTTCTCCCACGGTCGGTTATATGTCGCGTGTTCTCGGGTAGGTACACCAAAAAATGTATACATTTAAGCATGTAATGGGCAAAGAAAAAATGAGGTATACCTGAAGGCACTGCAGTAGTACTCAATGTAACTTTACTTCTTAAATGTTAATGTTTTACTGTTTAATAATTTATACGCTTCTTATATGTTGTTCAAATTCTTTTATCAAAATACCAGTGACAGCACAATGCACAATAACATGGAGTGAATACACCATACGCATCTGCCCACGGCCGCCCTGGTGTGCGCAGATAGGAGTTGATTCTACAATAAAATAAAATAAAGATAAAAAGAGTAATACAATCATCACCCATAAAGCGGATAGCAGACGTAACGTACTATATGTGTACCAGATTTCAAGTCAATAGGTGAAACGGTTTGCGAGCTACAGGTGATTTAAAATCCTGGACAGACAAACGAATAGCCACGGTAGCAAATTATAGAAGAAGATTTTACTATTTAATAATTTATATCTATATGAAACGTGCTTCTTATATATTACTTCATATTCTCATATGATAATGATGTTAATGTTGTTTATATTGATTTCTATGTTATTGTAAGTGCATGTATGTGTGTATATGTATGTATGTATGTATATATATATATATATATATATATATATATATATATATATAAAATATGTGTATATGTATATATAATATATGTATATATATATGATATATCTGTATATGTGTGTATATATATATATATATATATATATATAATATATGTGTATATGTGTGTGTGTATATAATATGTGTGTATGTATATATATATATATATATATATATATATATATATATATATATATATATATATAATATGTGTGTATGTATATATATATATATATATATATATATATATATATATATATATATATATAATTTGTGTGTATGTATATATATATATATAATATATGTGTATATGTATATGTATATATATATGACAGCAACACTCATAACAATGACAACACAATTACATTGACAATCATGTTACATTATTTTTAAAATGTTTCCTTTACTTTTTCATAACCTCTTTAACACACTACTTCTCCGCTGCGAAGCGCGGGTATTTTGCTAGTAGTAAACTAAATGTAAAAACATTGAATAACACTGAGAAAACCTTGAACAACAGAGAAAACTAACACTGCAATAGTTCGCGCTATAGTGCTAGGAACCGCTCGCTAAAAACACTTTTTTTTAATGAGTTTTAAGCACAGGGGAAAAAATGAACATTTGAAAAATCCGTAATTTAATAAACCACCAGGAAAAGTAACATTGCAACAATGCAGGCTACGAACCGATCACTGTAAACAAAACTGAAAACAAAAACAAGCCTTCTCAACCTTATGCGTCCCTCCCTCTCTCGCTCGCTCTCTCTCTCTCTCGCTCGCTCGCTCCTGTGTGTGTGTGCGTGCGTCTCTCTTTTGCGAGCCTGGAGCGCCTGTGTGTGTGTCTCTCTAGTGCGCTGCTGTGTGTGTGCGTGCCTCTCTCTTGACCGTTCCTGTGTGTATGCTCTCTCGTGCTCCTGTGTGTGTGTGCGCGGCTCTCTTTGTCTCACACTGTCTGTGTGTGTGCCTCTGTCTCTCGCGCTGCCTGTGTGTGTGTGTGTGTCGCGCTCTCTCGCTCTCTCTTTTGCTCGCTGCACAGGAAATGCACAGGGAGAGACTGAACATGTACAAACCGAAAGGGAAACTGGCTTGTTCGTATACCGAGTGTGTGGTCGTGAACCGAGGCAAAAGTTTGGCGAACTTTTTGGTCGTAAGCCGATTTGTACGTGTACCGAGACGTTCGTGAACTGAGGTTCCACTGTATTACAAACTATTTATTTTCTTCGTCTGTGGGTGCACGTCTTCCCCGTGACCCACAGGCAATACACAGTCCCAAATAAAGCACAGTACACCAAGCACTCTTTTTCTCCTCTCTTCCACCACCACTCCTCCTCGGCAAGCTTTGTCCACCTCCACCCGACTCTGACCGCTGAGTAGTGGTCGCTGGCTCCCTTTTATTGGGTACCCGGAAGTGCTCCAGGTGGTTGATTATCGACATCCAGCTGCACTTCTGGGTAAGGTGAAACCAGTGCCCAAAAGGGGCCAACCGCTCCTGTTGCAGCACCCTCTGGCGGCGCCTGCGGAACACCACATGGCTGCACAGAACTCCAGCCCCCATGAAGCCCTGGGGGAGTCCAAAGCACCACTGCAACCCAGGGAGGCTGCCATCTAGCGTCCAGGGGGAGATACTGGGCTTCCCACCCTTGTCCCCCTGGCAGATGTGGTGAAGGGGCGTCCCGGCCAGGCATTGGCCCCGGCCATCCATCACAATATATATATATATACAATACAATTTATTTTTGTATAGCTCAAAATCACACAAAAGTGCCTCAGTGGGCTTTAACAGGCCCTGCCTCTTGACAGCCCCCCAGCCTTGACTCTCTAAGAAGACAAAAAAAAAACCTTGTATGGAAAAAATGGAAGAAACCTTTGGAAAGGCAGTTCAAAGAGAGACCCTTTCCAGGTAGGTTGGGTGTGCAGTGGGTGTCAAAAGAAGGGGGTCAATACAATACAATACAATACAATACACAGAACAGAACAAATCCTCAATACAGTATAAAAAAAATATATTGTTTAGAAGTATGGATTAGAATTTAACAGTAGATGATATCACATAATAAGATTTGGATTTGTTTAGAGTCTTGGTGACCTCATCCATCAAGCTGCCTCCCCGATTTGGCCATTCCATGGCTGAAACAGCGCTGGGCCAGCCAATCCGATGAAAGGACCCCTCTTTCCCACGATTCCTGTGATCCTCCATCAGGGATGACTTTACCTTAGGCAGGCAAAACAACTTGGCAGGTGGGCTGTGGCACCAAGTGCCACATTTGAGTACCGAGAAGAGAAACAGAATAGGTGAGGGTTAGTATCCAATTATAACTCATGTTACTTATGTTTTAGTGCTAATGACTAACAGCAGAGATGCAGTCTATACAGTTAATCAGCAGCTCTAGTCAGGATATGCTAAACTGAAATAGTGAGTCTTCAGCCGGGATTTAAAAGCTGAGACCGAAGGGGCACCTCTTATAGTAGCAGGCAGACCATTCCAAAGTGTAGGGGCCCTGTAACTAAAAGCTCGACCTCCCACTGTTATTTTATTAATCCTTGGAATCATAAGCAGACCGGCATCTTGAGATCTTAATGTGCGCTCTGGTTTGTAAGTCATGATAAGTTCAGACAAGTAAGCCGGACCTTCACCATTTAATGCTTTATATGTTAAAAGGAGGATTTTGAAATCTGTGCTAAACTTAACCGGGAGCCAGTGTAAGGATTTAAGAACTGGAGTTATGTGTTTGTATTTTCTTGTTCTTGTAATAATTCTTGCAGCCGCATTTTGGATTAACTGGAGGCTGTATAAAGAACAGTTTGAACATCCAGTGATCACCGCATTGCAGTAGTCAATCCTACTAGAAATAAATGCATGAATTAATTTCTCAGAATCCTGTTTATTTAGAAAGCGCCTTAATTTCCTAACATTTTAAAGATGGATATATAACATATATTCACCACAGCCACAGTCATGTCCATCCTTTTTGCAAAATCCATTATCATCTGACCTTCTTCATTCTACTCCTTGACACCATACCTGCCCATCACCTCCACATCCCCTCTGGTCCCTTCACCAACATGTCCATTGAAATCCTACAGTATCTGATAGATAAAAAAAATCATTTCCAAAAAAGGATTTAATTTTGGGCAGTCCCAAAACATATACCTAAGTGAGGTCAGAGCTACCTGGCATCATTCACAATTAGGACCCAATCCTTTATATATTTTAGATAGTTTTAATTTGTAGAGGTGTGCCCAGTGTGCAATTTTCAGCTTAATTACAGCATGTTTTGTACATATTGAAGGAGAAGGAATGTTGTGAACTATCAAATTATATAACATTTTGATAGAGAGGCCTCTTTCCCAGCATTGCCGAAGGTGGTCTAGCAAAGTGCACTGTAATATTATTTAATAAAGTCTAGAGATGTTGCTAGTGGTTCTATAGTTGAGTGAGTGAAGCACATCTGATTACTAATAAATTATCAATGACCAGAAAACCTTTTACAAGATTTCTTCCAGATTAAAACCGGTGTGTATCCTTCATTGACCTCTTCTTTCCATTGTTTCAAATTATGAACATTCCTAACCCAGTAATATAGCTGAAAGTCTGACATCAGCATGACACCATCTGCTTTTGATGTTTGTTATTTTGATTTTTTAACACACAGTCTTTTTGACTTCCATATAAACAAGCTAATAATGGCATTGAACTTTTTTTAAAAAGTATTATTAATAAATGTAAGAATACTTTGAAACAAGAATACAAATTTTGGAGGACATTCTAACTATATTAACTCTGTCAGCTAGAATTGTGAAGAATTGACTGTCTATTAATATCTTGTTTAGTGGTTTTTATCAACCTGCCAAAATTCTTATTAAAAAGATCTTTGTTTCTTTGTGGTTGTAACTTACAGATAATTGAACTGTTCTGAAACAGATAACTATATTTAGTAGATTATAGATTTTTTACAAGCTATGTGAGGTTTAGCAACATTTTCATGAAATTAGAAGTGGAATCCAACTTTACCTGAGTGAACTACAGAGTTCTTTATCCAGAAGATATGGTGTTTCAGTTGCTTTCAGCTTCTTAAGCGGCTTGTTCCTAATAACTGATGTTCTGATAATTTCAGGTGATCCTTGTTGCAAATGAAGCTGCCAAAGAGGCAATCCCCGAAGAGCTCAGCTTGGCTCTTGTCCTTACAATTTATGAGGCAAAAGGTCTAGAATTTGATGATGTCCTGCTTTATAACTTTTTCACAGATTCTGAGGTAAGATACTAGGGTTGTTACTTCCCTTGAAGTATCATTGAAAAATGCAATAACCTTTCTTTGTTTTTTTAATCCTTACATATCATGCACATGCCCAATAGAGCGTAAAAGATAGTGTACACTCTCCTGACCAAAGAACAGAAATACAAAATAACATCTTGGATATGCTTATTTCAATTTACAGTTGCAGGGGGTTACAACACTTGGCAGTGTGAAAGTGTGTTTTTCAGGCCCCACACAGTCATCCTCACACAAGGTTTGGTAGAACTTCACTCAGACCTAATGACAATATGCAGACTTTATATAGACAACAATCAGGTGTTGGATTTGACTTCAGAATTCTGGAGCTGTGAGGAGGAAGTGCTACCTAATCTACCACCATGTTGACCTTTTTCCTGTCATCCATCTATCTAGTTATTTTAGAAGTTCAGTACATCCCAAATAAGCTCACATCCTGATACGGCACCTGCCCAGTTCAAGATTGTAAAGGACTGCATCTTTTTGTTTAGATCTTTAAAAATTAATTTCTAAGATTTATTACCTGGACTTTTTCCCTGAAAATGTCAAAGTGGTCAGTTACGAGCATGGAGAACGGTTTCATCAGGACATTCTGAAATGGAGAAGCAATACCAAGACAGGTGGAGTCCCGTTATGCTTGCTAACGCTTGCTGGACTCTGTAGAGGAATATTGCTGAGGCCAAGTACAGCAGAAAGTAGTACACTTTTACCTTTCTGGATGCACCCCACATACACACAAACACACACATATATACATATATACAAATTGGGGCTCGTCAAGTGTACACACTTTTTTACCTGGTAGATAACCACCTAATAATCAGATTGCTATTCAGACTTAAAAAAGAATTTATTACTCCGATCTTCACCCTGCCAAATAAGTGAACTAACTGCAGTGGGGCAGTATCTGGGGCATAAATGGGATGCAAAAGTGAGTACACCTGACGAGGGCTAAACATGTGTCATGTACTGTTTGTATTGTTTGGCAGATAATGTGTCACACACACACACACACACACATATATATATATATATATATATGGAAGAGAAGGTCTGTGATACGGTTTGCATATTTGCAGTTGGAGATCCACAAAGGGAGAAAAAACGAATCACGTATCATAAAATAGTTTTATTCCTGAGCTTTCAACCCCTGTCAGGGGTCTTCATCAGAGGATAATGCTTAGACTTACAAGAATCAAAGGCAATATATAGCAACATATTCAGTGGGGGGTGGGTGGAGGTGACTAAGTCCGTATGATCAAAGGGTGGGGGGGGGGGGGGTGTATCGTTAAATTAAAGTGCATATGTCCTTCTTAAGTTGGATACAAAACTCGTTTAGTAAACTGTTGCATGATGGTTGACATTTTCGGGGTGTTCATTAGTGGCTTGAATCGTAGGCATCTCGGAGTTACATCGTGCCTGATGCAACTGTGGAGGAAGAAGAGTTTTTCATAGCTGTGCGCTTCACGGATTGCCGAAGTTTCCCATCGTCTAATGCATTGGAGGGCTTCATGCCCGAAGGTTGTATGAATGGAAGAGAAGGTCTGTGATACGGTTTGCATATTTGCAGTTGGAGATCCACAAAGGGAGAAAAAACGAATCACGTATCATAAAATAGTTTTATTCCTGAGCTTTCAACCCCTGTCAGGGGTCTTCATCAGAGAATAATGCTTAGACTTACAAGAATCAAAGGCAATATATAGCAACACATTCAGTGGGGGGTGGGTGGAGGTGACTAAGTCCGTATGATCAAAGGGGGGGGGGGGGTGTATCGTTAAATTAAAGTGCATATGTCCTTCTTAAGTTGGATACAAAACTCGTTTAGTAAACTGTTGCATGATGGTTGACATTTTCGGGGTGTTCATTAGTGGCTTGAATCGTAGGCATCTCGGAGTTACATCGTGCCTGATGCAACTGTGGAGGAAGAAGAGTTTTTCACAGCTGTGCGCTTCACGGATTGCCGAAGTTTCCCATCGTCTAATGCATTGGAGGGCTTCATAAAACTATTTTATGATACGTGATTCGTTTTTTCTCCCTTTGTGGATCTCCAACTGCAAATATGCAAACCGTATCACAGACCTTCTCTTCCATTCGTACAACCTTCGGGCATGAAGCCCTCCAATGCATTAGACGATGGGAAACTTCGGCAATCCGTGAAGCGCACAGCTATGAAAAACTCTTCTTCCTCCACAGTTGCATCAGGCACGATGTAACTCCGAGATGCCTACGATTCAAGCCACCAACGAACACCCCGAAAATGTCAACCATCATGCAACAGTTTACTAAACGAGTTTTGTATCCAACTTAAGAAGGACATATGCACTTTAATTTAACGATACACCCCCCCCCCTTGATCATACGGACTTAGTCATCTCCACCCACCCCCCACTGAATGTGTTACTATATATTGCCTTTGATTCTTGTAAGTCTAAGCATTATCCTCTGATGAAGACCCCTGACAGGGGTTGAAAGCTCAGGAATAAAACTATTTTATGATACGTGATTCGTTTTTTCTCCCTTTGTGGATCTCCAACTGCAAATATATATATATATATATATATAAAAAATCCAACATCTGTTTGTCTGTCTGTCTGTCTGCTTTTCATGAGAGAATAACTTAACGGATTTAGATCTGTTTTTTTCTAATATTTGCTTGAACATTCTGGTTGATTTTGCGTCCTCGCTCATCGCGCTAAGTATCATAGTTCGCTTGCAGTACCAATTTATTTGCGCGAAACTGAGAGAAATGTATTGGGCTGAGGGGAGGGGGAAGCGTGAGATCAGGACTGGGAAGTCGGTCTACCTCTGTGTTTTGGAGCATAACTTGCCTCCACTTAGCTAGTGATACCTTTTTGTTTATTGATTTCTGAAGTTTATCCTGTTTCACTACTACTTGGGTGGAGCCGCGGGGAATGGCTAGTATATATATATATTGAGTGGATGTCTAAAAAGGAGAACAGGCATCCTGGCCAGGATGGAGGATAGTTTCTTACCTGGACATGAGGCCAGAGCGAAGGAGAGACGAGTTAGCTGGCTGGACGAAGAAACAACTTTGTGCCAGGCTGGAATAAAATGATGGTTGGACCAGCGGAATCTGGAAGTTTGGAGGAGTTCAATTCCCCATGTGGCAGGTTGCAGTGGTCCTCTTGTTGCGGTCCAGTTGGGATACCTGCAAGAATGCTTGGGAGTTAGAGTTAGGAAGTGCAACCCTGTCTGGGTCCCTGGGTGCCTGATCTGTATGCAACCTATATGTAATATGTGATCTTGCTCCTTTAATAATATTACCCAAAGTACTGTGCAGTTGATGCAAACAGGAAGGAGTGAATAATCTGTGTGCTTCATATTTAATCTTTTTTGGTAGCAGTGGCAGTGAACCAGCAAAAGCATCAGGGGAAAAAAATACAAACTGTATTGTACTTTTCAGTTCAAGAGAAGTAAGTCCCTGCCATCAGTCTGTAGGGAGGCTAGGCTTAGTGAATTCATGTTTCTTATCTTCCAGTTTGCAAGACATTTTACAGTTCTGATATTTAACTCTATTAATTTTATCTTGTGGAGGTGTAGTGGTTAACACTGCTGCCTCACAGCCCAGATCAGATTTTTTTCCAAAATAATCAGTTCAGTACAGTTGGCACACGTTTCCCTTGCTATCAGGGTCACTTCAAAGACTATTGCACTATTATAATCCATTTAGAACTAGTTCAGATTCCCCTTTCCCATTTACTTCAGTAAACTTCACTGAGTTCAGCAGGGTTCACTCATCACTAGTCAGCATTCTCCCCATTTTTGCTATGAACTGTTTTGGTGTCATCCTGTCTACCCTTCCAGAGTTGTTGAATGGTTTGACAGAAATACTTTTGAAGCCATTCAAAATCCATTATCAATGGTTTTACCAGACTGTCTCAAACACATGCCTTTAGTTGAGCCAATGCTGCAGCTTCTTTCTTTTTGGTCAGCTGGTACCACTCTAATGCAGGGCCTCCTACTTCATCTTAGCAATTTCCGTTACTCCAGCAAAACATGCATATTATTTTTAGAAATGAAATATATGGTTAGTTTTTATTAAAACTAGTGTTGTTGCACTTACATATGGTCTTAAGTCTTTTATTTTGTCTCAGACTTGTTTTGAACTTAGTGGTCTTTGTCCATTGGTCTTGCTAAATATGGTTTTAGGTCTTGATCGAGACCAGCTGCTTTCTTCAAACTTGTTTTTCCCTCTGTATTTGAGGCATGTTTGTGACAAATCGCCTAAGCTTAGTGTGCTTTATTTCTATGTCCACTTTCACTGACGTTATTTTTTGTTGTTACTAGTTAGAAATAGATTTGAGAATGTCCAGATTAATTCTAGTTAATTTTTATAATTAATACTGTTCTATTTTCTTTGTAATAATTTGTTATTGTTACCTTTCATGGGAGCCATTAGTCAGTATAACTGACTGCACTGAATGTTATTCACAACACCCTGTCTCCTCAGTTAAAAACAAGAGAATGACTCAAGCGTTTTCCCAATAAGAGAATGTGTGAGAACTTTACTGATAATTAGCATAAGACTTAATTTGTGACTGATTTTTGAAAATACTGTAATACTATCCATCTATGCAGCTCGTTTGCTTCAGTTGATCCAATGTGTTTAGGTCCAAACTAAATATTATTGAAGTTGTTCATTTGATTTAATTTCCAATTTATTTTACACTTTATTTGCGTAGATAAAAATATAAAAAGGTATAAAAAGGTATCTTTTTCCCTCCTTCAGAGTCTGGAGGATACATATTTATTGTGGCATATCAAATGAAAAGACCAAAGACTGAACATTTTTTAAGGGATGGAATCAAAGGGTCTGAGTTCCAGAAACTTTTGAATCCAGAGTTTAATCAGGTCCTGCAATCAAGTTTGAATGGCATGAATTACTTAGACCTCCACCTGATCTTTCCCCTTTTATGCTTCAGTCTTGGCCCTCATCCCACAATGCACTCAACTCCCCAGTGGAGTATCTTTACAAGCCACAGTGTTCATAGTTCATGTTTGACACAGAGAAGACAGTCAGAAATGGCATAACCCTGCCTGCATTTATTTTGACCCTGGGCTCTGTGATGCAGTTGTAGGAGCAGTGCCTACAGCCATGTCCACGTCCTTGGTCCTCGAAGCATCTTAATCCCTAGACCAAACATTTTGCTCCACAGGTTTGAAAGCAGAAAGGAAACATTGACTCGGCCTTCTGTTCTTTTGTTTCTCTTTCTCTTGTTGTTTGGCCATTAAATTCTGTGTCCACAATAACAAGAGCTCCATGGACACGTGACCACAGAGGTTATTGCGCTTGGCTGTTAGGTGAACCTGGCTTCTTAGCATGGTTCTCCTTTTTAATCTGTGGTACTTTAACAGTCTAGAACTCTTTACTAATGAACGAGAGGCCACTCACTGTCTGTACATCTTTTTTTTATTTTTACAGGAGACACCTGTTAGCTTTATAGGAGGCTGAGTTGAATGCTAGCATCAGTATCAGTATATCGGCCCTTTTTACTCTGATCTCTGTTCCCTGTACCTGACTTGAACTCCTCAGTCTGAATTGCCACTTCTCCAACTGGAGTCTAAGCACTGAACATTTAGCCACAACAAATGAGTTAACAGTAGGACATGTGGCTACTCCGTTCCCTTCACATAAGTCCAGGACCCATTTGCACTCACCTGTACAAGCAAATCTGCTTTGGGCAGAAGTCTTCTGTCTAACTGTTTCAGATAAGCTTCTACTGCTTTCAGAAGTGATTTGGCAGTAGCCTCTAAAACGTGCACCATTGTCTAATAATATCAGTTACCTGTAAGAATATCTGTATATGTTGTAGCATCACTTCCAAATCTTTTTGAGGTTTTTGGTCCCCAGAACTCTTGGTTATAGTGTTTTTGGCTGCAGGAGTCCTGATGAATTTTTATTTCCTGAAACAATGGGCTTCAGACTCCTCTACTCCTTTGGAGTGGTCAGCATGAACTTCCTTTATGTATGCCCAGTTGAGTCTCATGGAGTCTCCTGGGGTATGTAGTTTGGATGGTCTCTGTAACAACCAGTCTCGTCTGCTGCATCATTGTTGTATCAGATTCCAGACATGATTTCCGGCAGCATTTGTTATTCAAGAAAGATGAGGATGCTTCACTCACCAGTTCTTTCTCGTGTATATTCCTACAGTGCAGTGCAATGGGATATGTGGCTCTGTTTCTGGTTCCCAATTACGTGTTTCCCATGGTGCCTCGTTTTGTTTCATCTCCAACAATGGAGTGTTCCTGACATAGGATCTAATTTTGCCTGTCTGTTTATTGCGTCCATCTTGCCTATGGTTGCATGAATTCAGGACATGACAAGACATAGACTTTCCAATCACAAGGCAAGAGTGTAGTTTTCTGGGTGATCTCTTTGGCAGCTGTTCCAACCCCAGTGTGAATTGTACCAACGCAAATGCTGCATCTCCTTCAGATTCGTCTGGAATGTCCAAGATGCAGTCTTCAAGGAAACTACCCAATCTCATGGATGGAACTTCTTCTAAAAGTTAGTTTTTATTTTTTTTAATTCAGTTTTATTCTTTCAGTCACGCTCATGCACTCCCTGATCTGACACTGCTAGTTTTAAAATAAAGATGTGCTATAACCGAGGTGAACTCAGATGAGGATGAGGGTTCTACATTGGAGAAAGAGAACAGAAGCTGTCCCTGCAAGAAAAGTCCAGTCACACATAAAAACAATGCAGCTGCACCAGGCATAAAGGCAAATGATTGCATCATTAGGATAGAGCAACAGGTAGGGCATCATTTTGCCAGTGAATCTGACACACGCATGTCCTTCAACGAAACAGCAGGGCTTACAGTGCTTGTCAAGGTATCGTGCAAAGTCCTGTTTGTAATTTTGTTTTGGAAAGGTCTTTATATAAAAAAAAAATTATATGTTACTTACTGTGAAATGAACAGCCTCGACACACAGCGAAAGGTTTGGGGCAGCCACCCATATATTTTCTCTGGCTGCAAAAGGGTTTTGAAAGAGCACTCATGTGCATTGTATTGAGTCCTGAACAGAACTGATGAGGTTAATAAAAGATGTACTTTGACTGGAACCAGAAGTGATATTGAATCAGGAAGGTTTTCCCATATTTAGCCTGTAGAGATAACAAAGGTAGGTTTAGTGCACCCCGCCACCCCCTGGCCTGGCGGGTAATTAGTTCCACTTGGTTCACTGAGCTCCCACCTAGTCACACGTTTGTGACATTATATAAAAGCCAGATTGAATGTTATTTACCTATTTATCTTGATTTATTTACTTATCTTCCTACAGCGTAAAGTCATAAGTAGTCTGCAGAGCTTCCAGTGTTTAATTGACACGGCATGCTGACAACGTACATGTGCAATGCCAATCCTTATTTAGGAAAACAGAGAGAGGAAGAGAATAAACAATTTTGTTTATTCTCTTCCTCTCTCCACTCCTCCCAGGTGAGCTTTCTCTATATTTCACAGAACATGGGAGTATTTTCAGAGCTAGGGCATAGCCCACAGGAAGCATGTCCAAGTGAAGTGGAAATCCCAGGAAGTAAAGATCACGAATCCCAGCAGTTCCCCCTGGTGGCACCCACGGAACCCAGTGGGACTGCCCAATGGGACTAGAGTTACCAGCATATTCTGCAGGTGTCCTACTAGAACCAAAACCCAGGGATGCTGCCATCTAGCATGTCAGGATGGAATGTAGTCACGACAGGTTATTTCCCCCCATCCCTACGTCATATTGGCCTCCTGGCTAGGTAAAGGTCTTTGCTCCATCCCTGCCAGGATACTGGTGTATGCGCTCCATACATCACAACTTGCATATTTAAATAAATTGTGCATCTCAAAAGCTGCAACCATTTTGCCAATCAATAGGCCTGTTCCCATTACTAAATGGATCAGACTGCAAAAATCATGGTTAAATTGAACAGTTTAATGGCAGTTATCACTGGCTTTAGGCCAGAGGTTTTTTGAAGGATATGGGGATAAGTGCTGGACCAAATTAACCAAAAACAATAAGCCTAGAGCCTATAACAAGGCAAACATGATGCAACTTGAATGAAGAAGACGGGCACATTTTTTTTTTTTAAGTTATCATTGTACAAAGATCTTGGTGTCCAGGGCCCATATCTCATAAACTACTTGTAAAATATTCTATCTTTGCTGAAGTGTTGTCATCCAGGAACTCTACAGAATGAGAAAAACCCATAATTTTACAATGGAAATTGTAATTTGTAAAGCATGAAAATCAATGTTGATTTTCCACAGATGCCATCCTAAAATTAACTTTTCATTTTGAACTTCATAAATTGTCAGAATCTGAACTAAAAAGGATTGAACAGTTTTTATCCCATTACCAAACTACCATTTACATGCAAGTAAAATCACACCTGGGAAACATCATTCTCTCAGAGAAACAGATCATAGATAAGTTATACAGTACCTGCTAAATAACATAAACAGTACACAAAGGGTACACAACATGTGTTTTGCCCTAATTGGGGCTTGACAGGTATAAGCACTTTTGCATCCCCTTACGGGGATCAAACCTAGGACATCAGTGTCTGAGGCATTGCACCATGGCGGCTGGTTTGCTTACTTCACTCTTTCGCTTACTTGAGTCTTTCATTCATCACACTATTCTCATTTAACATTGTCCAAAATGTATCCAGGGCAAGATCCAACCTGCGAGCATTGCCATCTAGCTCCAGCTTCACTAGGCTACATGTTTTGAGAGTGCACCAAATTAACATAATTTTGGACAAAAATCTTTAAATACTCATCAGAAAGCCTTGGTGTCACAATCACTCACAAGCCATTAATAGTTGCATTTGGTATTGTACTTCCATTTGGGCTTAAAGTGGACAAGAACAAATTGATAGTAATTGCCTATACCACACAACTAGCATGTGGAGTTATCCTGCTTAACTGGAAGAATACTAACTATCTCTATAAAAATCCAATGTCTGTCTGTCTGTCCGCCCGGTTTTCATGAGAGAACTACTTAACGGATTTAGGTTGAGTTTTTTCTATAATTTGCTTGAACATTCTGGTTGATTTTGCGACTTCTCAAATCGCTCTAAGTATGACAGTTCGCTTGCGGTACTGATTTATTTGCGCAAATCCGGAAGAGATGCAGCAGGGTGAGGGGATGGGGCACTCACTCACGCGCAAGCCTCGGGTGTGTACCCTACCTCCGCTTAGCTAACGAACAAGAGAACTACTTAGCGGATTGGGTTTTTTTCTATAATTTGTTTGAACATTCTGGTTGATTTTGCGATTTCTCTCATCGCACTAAGAATCATAGTTCGCTTACAGGAGTGATATCCATCCATCCATCCATTGTCTCCCGCTTATCCGAGGTCGGGTCACGGGGGCAGCAGCTTGAGCAGAGATGCCCAGACTTCCCTCTCCCCGGCCACTTCTTCTAGCTCTTCCGGGAGAATCCCAAGGCGTTCCCAGGCCAGTCGAGAGACATAGTCCCTCCAGCGTGTCCTGGGTCTTCCCCGGGGCCTCCTCCTGGTTGGACGTGCCCGGAACACCTCACCAGGGAGGCGTCCAGGAGGCATCCTGATCAGATGCCCGAGCCACCTCATCTGACTCCTCTCGATGTGGAGGAGCAGTGTCTCTACTCTGATATATTTGCGCTAATCCGAGACAGAGGCTGCAGGCCGAGGGAAGGGGGAAGCATTGACATAAGGATTGGGGAGTTCGTATAGCCCTGCGTTTTGGAGTGTACCTTACCTCTGCTTAGCTAGCGAAACCTTTTTGTTAATTGATTTTTAAAGTTTGTCCTGTTTCACTACTACATGGATGGAGCCGCGGGGGCTGGCTAGTATTATATGAAATTGGAAAAAGACATATTCTAACTTAGAGGATCTGTCCATAACTATTTTTAACAAATGGTAAGGCTTAATTAAAATAAAATAGAAATAGCATTCATTTAGAGAGGAAAGGATGTTTTTTGTTTTTTTAATTTTTATTATTTATTTTTTAATATGCTCTTGGCTCCCATCTCTTAGTCTCAGGTGGGGGTGAATTCTTGCTTAGTTAGGCTTTGAGGTTATTTGTTGTAAAAGTTCTTTTGTATTTTATTTGCTTGATTGTATAGTATGTTACTTTCTTGAAAGAGATTATTAAATAAAATTGAAAAAAGCCTTCAGTTTTTTAAAGGGGGTCTCCCACACAAAGAACATAGAGGAGGAGGGCATTATACTTAATTCATCATATTATTTGTTCTTTTATGTACACTTCATAAAATATTCAGTTCATTGCATGCGCTATGTAAATGTGCAGCCTATAAATGTCAATGCTGTATGTAACATGTTAAAATAAACTATAGTTCAATGTATATTGCTTTTGATCTAAACCTTCCAAAACTTTGTAACTGTACATTAAATTGTTACATTCAAATCAGAGAAAAGCTGCCATTTTTATATGTGTGTTACAAATTAAAACTGAAATTTTACCCAAAATTCCTAATATTTTTACAAATTACCTGTGGCTATCTATCTATCTACAGCAGTAATGTTTTACTCATGGTCAGTTGTATCTAGCATATTTCACAGTAAGAAGTTCCAGTAAACTAATAATGTTAGCCCCTGGGTTAAAAAAGAACAAGAAGAAATATTGTATACAGAAAAGTACTTAATTAGTTACATAGTACTTCTGATACATCCAATTAACCAGTACAACTATAGCCATGGCCTTTTGTCTAGGAATTTCCTGGAAAACTTTTTAAATTGCATTTCCATTTTTTCAATCCCAATTTTAGTTACAATTAAACAAAGGCTTAATCTTGCTATTTAATTGCTCTGAAAAAACACGTATTTATTATTTTATTAAATATTTCAAAGTGGAGGGCTTTATTTATGTCAAATCTTAGTTCAAGAGGTCTCTTAAACTTAAGCCCTCAAAATCATTTTAGTTAGCCAATAAAAGGTGTAATTTTGCTTGACTTTTCACTACATCTATAATGGTTAACATGGTACAACACCCTAGTACTACAGCCCTCAAAAGAGGAAGTTGTCTTTATTGATTTATTCAGACCAGCCATAACTTTTTTCATTTTTTTCATGCCAGGTTGAGTTATAAATTGTCTTGGTAAAAATTAATATGTTCATTTTTTTGTTTTTAGACATTTTGTATCACTAGAACATTTCTGATCCAAATTGGTTCTTAGGCTGGGTTTTTAGTAATACCATAAAGTGTTGTTTTCTTAGCATCCCCACCATGTAGTGGGCAGAGGTGGGTAGTAACGAGTTACATTTACTCCGTTACTTGTGCTTGAGTACATTTGTGAAGAAGAAGCGCTACTCTTACTCCACTACATTGGGCAACACTCGACTTGTTACTATTTTCCATTTACACACTAGATACGCTGTATTTTTGCCAGAGAGAAGTCACCAGTGGATCTACTGCAGGACTGTTTCACCAATAAGATGTAGCAACAATAATCACATGACTACATTTCACCAATCACACGTAGCAACAATAATCACATGACTCCGTTTCACCAATCAGATGTAGCCATACAGTCACATGACTACACACAAACTTCCTGCGTCTGCAGGCCTGTGAGAGACTTTTAGTCATGCAGGACTCCTGTTCACTGCTAAAAGGTCACAGCTTCACTGCAAGAACCTTGAGAGCCAACTACTACTGAAGCTTAACCATCACTTCACTGAGTGAAGAACAAGCACATTTTAACCAAACATGCACCGACACAGACAGCCATGGTAAAGTGAGATTTCTTGTATGTGCACAAGCTGCCTTGTTCTAATGTTATTTTCTATCAGCTGTGCTATTTGCAGGGCAAGTGTGTGACGATGCCAATCCCCTTCAGACTCTTTTCTTTTTTCCTTTTCTTTGATTTCCCCTTCTTTTTTTGTGCTGACCCGTATATATACACTCCCGTCACCATGGGCCTTAATCACACGCCGCAGAAAGCCAATGAAGCAATTGAGAACGATCGCACCCGCTCCAACTACCTCATTAACTCCCCGCGGTCATGCAATTGCGCCTACAGAGAGTGACACGGCTTTATGGATTTGAAACTGGCCTTTTTTTTTTTTTTTTTTTGAAGCTGCGGACCCGCTACACCACATAGTGAATATACAGTATTATACTGTCAGTGTACAGTATATCTTGTCACTGTAAGTAGTTTGCACTGTTCAAACATACAGTGGGGAAAAAAAGAATTTAGTCAGCCACCAATTGTGCCAGTTCTCCCATTTAAAAAGATGAGAGAGGCCTGTAATTTTCATCATAGGTATACCTCAACTATGAGAGACAAAATGAGAAAAAAAATCCAGAAAATGACATTGTCTGATTTTTGAAGAATTTATTTGCAAATTATGGTGGAAAAAAAGTATTTGGTCAATAACAAATGTTCATCTCAATACTTTGTTATGTACCCTTTGTTGGCAATGACAGAGGTCAAACGTTTTCTGTAAGTCTTCACAAGGTTTTCACACACTGTTGCTGATATTTTGGCCCATTCCTCCATGCAGATCTCCTCTAGAGCAGTGATGTTTTGGGGCTGTCGCTGGGCAACACGGACTTTCAACTCCCTCCAAAGATTTTCTATGGGGTTGAGATCTGGAGACCGGCTAGGCCACTCCAGGACCTTGAAATGCTTCTTACGAAGCCACATCTTCATTACCTGGGCGGTGTGTTTGGGATCATTGTCATGCTGAAAGACCCAGCCATGTTTCATCTTCAATGCCCTTGCTGATGGAAGGAGGCTTTCACTCAAAATCTGACGATACATGGCCCCATTCATTCTTTCCTTTACATGGATCAGTCGTCCTGGTCCCTTTGCAGAAAAACAGCCCCAAAGCATGATGTTTCCACCCCCATGCTTTACAGTAGGTATGCTGTTCTTTGGATGCAACTCAGCATTCTTTCTCCTCCAAACGCAACGAGTAGAGTTTTTACCAAAAAGTTCTATTTTGGTTTCATTCCTCTTCTGGATCATCCAAATGCTCTCTAGCAAACTTCAGACGGGCCTGCACATGTACTGGCTTAAGCAGGGGGACACGTCTGGCACTGCAGGATTTGAGTCCCTGGTGGCGTAGTGTGTTACTGATGGTAGCCTTTGTTACTTTGGTCCCATCTGTCTGCAGGTCATTCACTAGGACCCCCGTGTGGTTCTGGGATTTTTGCTCACCGTTCTTGTGATCATTTTGACCCCACGGGGTGAGATCTTCCGTGGAGCTCCAGATCGAGGGAGATTATCAGTGGTCTTGTATGTCTTCCATTTTCTAATAATTGCTCCCACAGTTGATTTCTTCACACCAAGCTGCTTACCTATTGCAGATTCAGTCTTCCCAGCCTGGTGCAGGTCTACAATTTTGTTTCTGGTGTCCTTTGACAGCTCTTTGGTCTTGGCCATAGTGGAGTTTGGAGTGTGACTGTTTGAGGTTGTGGACAGGTGTCTTTTATATTGATAACGAGTTCAAACAGGTGCCATTAATACAGGTAACGAGTGGAGGACAGAGGAGCCTCTTACAGAAGAAGTTACAGGTCTGTGAGAGCCAGAAATCTTGCTTGTTTGTAGGTGACCAAATACTTATTTTCCACCATAATTTGCAAACAAATTCTTTAAAAATCAGACAGTGTGATTTTCTGGATTTTTTTTTCTCATTTTGTCTCTCATAGTTGAGGTATACCTATGATGAAAATTACAGGCCTCTCTCATCTTTTTAAGTGGGAGAACTTGCACAATTGGTGGCTGACTAAATACT
The DNA here is from genome assembly GCF_900747795.2 of Erpetoichthys calabaricus. NCBI lineage: Eukaryota > Metazoa > Chordata > Cladistia > Polypteriformes > Polypteridae > Erpetoichthys > Erpetoichthys calabaricus. Next base: position 120,660,926 of record NC_041406.2, on the reverse strand, counting down.
TTTTGCCCCACTGTACATGTTACCTACTGTAGGTATTGGCTTCAAAAGCTTTGTTGTGAAAAACTGAGATTTGAAACTTTGTGTTATTTGTGCATCTCCATCCATCCATTATCCAACCCGCTATATCCTAACTACAGGGTCACGGAGGTCTGCTGGAGCCAATCCCAGCCAACACAGGGCGCAAGACAGGAAACAAACCCTGGGCAGGGCGCCAGCCCACCGCAGACCAAATACTTTTTTTACTCTTACTTGAGTAATTTTTTGTATGACTACTTTTTACTTATACTTGAGTAATATTATTTTGAAGTAATGCTACTCTTACTTGAGTACAATTTTTGGCTACTCTACCCAACTCTGGTAGTGGGGAACTTAAAGTATTTTTTGGCACACCTGGAGCAATATTTATCAAACACGTTTCTCTTACTCCCAGCAAGAGTTTGCATTTGACTTTATGATTCTACAGCAGCCTGAAACATAAAATGGTGTTCATAATGACCTTTTGCAGTTTCTATGGAAATCAAGATGACGCTTTGTAGTTTTATGATACTAATGCTATGACTTAGTCACAAAGATGATGATGATAATAATGATAAGGATAGTAATGTTACAAGAAGAAGGAAAACATAATGAAGTAGGATATTGTGCTAAGCTGCATGTATATGGTTGCCATTTTACATCAACATCTTAAATAATATTGAAAAGAGCCCGGAGCTGGAAAGACCAAGACACACACACACACTGAATGAAAGTTAAGATCAATAATGGGTGTGTTTTTTTAACAATGAATGATTCACAGCCATACTTTCTGAAGAATCACTTTCATGCTGTTATGGCCATGGGAATTACCTCATAAAGTAACATGGCTCCAGTGTACTGTGGTGTGCTGTGCCCCTCTCTGTGTGGCTGTAATGTGTTAATGAAGTTATGAAATTATGAAATGTATTAATCTGTTTATTACCTTTCACTTTGCAAGGGTGTTCAACGTTTAGTGCAAAATTCGAGAAATAGTTGGTTGTGACATTTCCATATCATCATTATTGCAAAGCTGTATTTTACACATAACACTTCTCCATACAGATGGATCGATCAGATAGATACAGTAATCCCTCCTCCATCGCGGGGGTTGCGTTCCAGAGCCACCCGCAAAATAAGAAAATCCGCGAAGTAGAAACCATATGTTTATATGGTTATTTTTATATTGTCATGCTTGGGTCACAGATTTGCGCAGAAACACAGGAGGTTGTAGAGAGACAGGAACGTTATTCAAACACTGCAAACAAACATTTGTCTCTTTTTCAAAAGTTTAAACTGTGCTCCATGACAAGACAGAGATGACAGTTCCGTCTCACAATTAAAAGAATGCAAACATATCTTCCTCTTCAAAGGAGTGCACGTCAGGAGCAGTGACTGTCAGAGATATAGAGAAAAGCAAACAAATCAATAGGGCTGTTTGGCTTTTAAGTATGCGAAGCACCGCGGCACAAAGCTGTTGAAGGCGGCAGCTCACACCCCCTCCGTCAGGAGCAGAGAAAGAGAGAGAGATAGAGAGAGACAGAGTTTGTTTTTCAATCAAAAATCAATATGTGCCCTTCGAGCTTTTAAGTATGTGAAGCACCGTGCAGCATGTCGCTTCAGGAATCAGCTGCACAGAAGGTAGCAACGTGAAGATAATCTTTCAGCATTTTTAGACGAGCGTCCGTATCGTCTAGGTGTGCAAACAGCCCCCCTGCTCAATCCCCCTACGTCAGGATCAGAGAAAGTCAGCGCAAGAGAGAGAGAAAAGTAAGTTGGGTAGCTTCTCAGCCATCTGCCAATAGCGTCCCTTGTATGAAATCAACTGGGCAAACCAACTGAGGAAGCATGTACCAGAAATTAAAAGACCCATTGTCCGCAGAAATCCGCGAACCAGCAAAAAATCAGCGATATATATTTAAATATGCTTACATATAAAATCCGCGATGGAGTGAAGCCGCGAAAGGCGAAGCGCGATATAGCGAGGGATTACTGTAGATACTTTATTAATCCCAAGGGGAAATTCACATACTCCAGCACCATGCTGATAAAAACGATATTAAATTAAAGAGTGATAAAAGTGCAGGTATAACAGACAGTAACTATGTATAATATTAACGTTAACGTTTACCCCACCCCCCCAGCCCCCCCTCCCCCCGGGTGGAACTGAGGAGTCACATAGTGTGGGGGAGAAACGATCTCCTCAGTCTGTCAGTGGAGCAGGACAGTGACAGCAGTCTATCGCTGAAGCTGCTCCTCTGTCTGGAAATGATACTGTTCAGTGGATGCAGTCTATTCTCCATGATTGACAGGAGCCTGCCCAGTGCCCGTCGCTCTGCCACGGATGTCAAACTGTCCAGCTCCGTGCCTACAAGATTTGTTACAAATATTAATACCTCTCTGTCAAATCAATATCTTTTTACAAGTTCATTGCATGTCTAGTGATTCCAAAACAGTCAGCCATTTCTGCTATGTGCGATCACTGCCTAAGCACAATCTTCTGGGAGCTCCTAGCAAGCTAGGACAGCTCACAAACTCTCCTAATTCCTGGTGAAATTAGGAGTAGTTCGCTAAATTAGGAAAATTGAAAGATGCTTTTACTCCTCCTAGGAAGTCACTTAAACTTCAGAGAAAGTTATCCTTGTGGAGTTCTAAGAATCTGATGAGTGCTAAGAAGAGGAGGAGCAAATTTGTGTCATTCTGAGATTTCCATCCATCCATTATCCAACCCGCTATATCCTAACTACAGGGTCAAGGGGGGTCTGCTGGAGCCAATCTCAGCGCAAGGCAGGAAACAAATCCCAGGCAGGGTGTCAGCCCACCGCAGGGCGCACACACATGCACACACATGCACACACACTAGGGACAATTTAGAATTGCCAATGCACCTAACCTGCATGTTTTTGGACTGTGGGAGGAAACCGGAGCACCCGGAGGAAACCCACGCAGACACGGGGAGAATATGCAAACTCCACGCAGGGAGGATACGGGAAGCGAACCCGGGTCTCAAAAACTGCGAGGCAGCAGCGCTACCCACTGTGCCACCGTGCCGCCCATTCTGAGATTTTTTTGAGAATTTTGTTTTTTTATTTTTGTTTGAGATTTTTGAGCCAGTTAGAACAGTTTCCCTGCTCTGAGATGCTTGGTAAATACAGGCACTCATCTACATCTTGGCCAACAGCCTGCTCATATAGGGTGTTCATTTTTTGCCACATTATACCTATTATGGCCAGATCTGAACATGAGAATTTCCACCAAAGTGTAAAGTGAGAAACATCAGTTCTCTGTACTTTTCTACTTTACTGTGTATATGATAATTTCAATATAATTTTTAAATGTTTTGTATTTAGTTTTAAAATTTCTTTCCATGTTACAAGACGTAACTTCCTTTTGGCCAATATGGAGTTCTTTAATTCTCATTCGTCAATCTTCATTTAAGTATGACATGCACCTTTTCATATGTTCCATTATAAAACAGTAAGATATGGCTTTTCCATATGGTCACACTGAAAAAATAAACATTCATGAAAAAAAAAATACCACCTCCTATTTCTGGCCGCACTATAACTACTGTCTCTTCCTACACCCAGTTAGATAATGTTTTCTGCCCTTTCCGTGTTATTATGTTAAACTTAAATTTGCTTATGGTGAATCCTAATTCTGGTGCGCTCACTTAAATAAAATCTTATGCGGGCTATTTACAAATTAAACACTGTTTAAGGAGTGACATTTAAATGTATTTAGTAGTTTGTATTCTAAATATTATATATTCATTTTATGTACTATGTTGCAATGACAATGGGCTTAAGTATTTCCCCTCACATATCTACATTCATATGAAAAAGTTTGTGAACCCTTCTCAGCCCTCATAATAATTTACTCAACTTTTATCAAAAAAGATAATAGTGGTATGTCTTTCATTTTCTAGGAACATCTGAGTACTGGGGTGTTTTCCTAACAAAGATTTTTAGTGAAGCAATATTTAGTTGTATGAAATTAAATCAAATGTGAAAAACTGGATGTGCAAAAACTTGGGTACCCTTGTAATTTTGTTGATTTGAATGCATGTAACTGCTCAATATGGATTACTTGCAACACCAAATTTGTTGGATTAGCTTGTTAAGCCTTGAACTTCATAGACAGGTGTGTCCAATCATGAGAAAAGGTATTTAAGGTGGTCAATTGCAAGTTGTGTTTCCCTTTGACTCTCCTCTGAAGAGTGACAGCATGGGATCCTCAAAGCAACTCTCAAAAGATCTGAAAACAAAGATTGTTCAGTATCATGGTTTAGGGGAAGGCTACAAAAAGCTATCTCAGAGGTTTAAACTGTCAGTTTCAACTGTAAGGAATGTAATCAGGAAATGGAAGGCCACAGGCACAGTTGCTATTAAACCCAGGTCTGGAAGGCCAAGAAAAATACAGGAGCTGCATATGCGCAGGATTGTGAGAATGGTTACAGACAACCCACAGATCACCTCCAAAGAACATCTTGCTGCGGATGGTGTATTTGTACATCGTTCTACAATTCAACACAATTTGCACAAAGAACATCTGTATGGCAGGGTGATGCACTCACACCATAAACAGAGTCACTTGTTGTATGCAAATGCTCATTTAGACAAGCCAGATTCATTTTGGAACAAAGTGTTCTGGACTGATGAGACAAAAATTGAGTTATTTGGTCATAACAAAAAGGGCTTTGCATGGCGGAAGAAGAACACCGCATTCCAAGAAAAGCACCAGCTACCTACTGTCAAATTTGGTGGAGGTTCCATCATGCTGTGGGGCTGTGTGGCTAGTTCAGGGACTGGGGCCCTTGTTAAAATCGAAGGTCGGATGAATTCATCCCAATATCAACAAATTCATTAGGATAATGTTCAAGCATCAGTCACAAAGTTGAAGTTACACAGGGGTTGGATATTCCAACAAGACAATGACACAAAACACAGTTTGAAATCTACAAAGACATTCATGCAGAGGGAGAAGTACAATGTTCTGGAATGGCCATCACAGTCCCCTGACTTGAATATCATCAAAAATCTATGAAAGTTTCTACTTTGAAAGCTCAGCCAATAATAAACAAAAATCCAAAGAATTAAGAGGGGTTCCCAAACTTTTTCATATGACTGTCTATTATAGACTTTTTATGTACCTTTATAACTTATCTTTTTCAAAAATTTCTTCCTGTATTCCAAATTATAATGGCCCTATAATGCATTACTAAATACGCATGTCAGGCTTGTTTTCATGTAAGTCCAACAAAAGAAAATAGTCTAATAATATAATGACTGTAAATATTTTAGTTTTGTGTGATAAGGGTCTATCAGTTATTAGAAGATAAGAAAATAATTTATTTTTTTGTGCCAAAGAATATTGTACTTAGCATTACTGCATTCATAAATAGTAGGGCTGCTGTTAATTAAAAAAAAAAAAATTGTGAATAATTAAATTAATAGCTATTAAAATAATGTACTATTAATGAACAAAGAGAGAAAGAGTAGAGAAATCTAAAAGAAGTAAAAATAGGAGAGCAAGGAATAGAGACAGGTAAAATGGATGAGAGCGCAAAAGCAACTGAAGCCCAAAGAACTGTAAGGGAGGGACAGCCCCAGAATGTGTGGAGAAAAGTGCCTTGCACATTAAGGAAGCACATGTGACAAAATGGATCAGGAGCTAAACTCATCAGGAAGCTCTTTCTAGAGTAATGCTAAACTCTATGGACAATATTATATTGAATGTGTTGATGATAAAACAAAACATTCCTCTAGAAATTCTAATATTTTTAAAAATTGTGTTCCAACACAATGGAGTTGACAGGGATAGTTCAGTGATCCATTTCTGAGTGACTGGGGCAGATAATTATGGAATCACAAAGGTAGGTGTACAAAAAGGAAATGTTTTTAGTGACAAAAAAAGTCAAATAATGGATAGTTGCAAAGAACGGCAGGAAAACTTATTCCACATGTCCTGAGAACCAAGGGTGTAAGGGAGTGCCAAAATGGAATGGAGCCAAGGTGCTTTTCTCCTTGTGCCAAGCATGCAGAAATAATTTATACAAGGATTATATTCATTACCCCGTTTTTGTTTTAAACTTGATAAATGGTAACTGCTGCAAAATGTGAAGGGAGACAAGGTTTGTTTCTATAAGTAGCCAGGGTGGAGGAGAAAGTGGAGGGCTTAACCATAGGCAGATTGGACATAGGACATACAGTGGTGTGAAAAACTATTTGCCCCCTTCCTGATTTCTTATTCTTTTGCATGTTTGTCACACAAAATGTTTCTGATCATCAAACACATTTAACCATTAGTCAAATATAACACAAGTAAACACAAAATGCAGTTTGTAAATGGTGGTTTTTATTATTTAGGGAGAAAAAAAAATCCAAACCTACATGGCCCTGTGTGAAAAAGTAATTGCCCCCTGAACCTAATAACTGGTTGGGCCACCCTTAGCAGCAATAACTGCAATCAAGTGTTTGCGATAACTTGCAATGAGTCTATTACAGCGCTGTGGAGGAATTTTGGCCCACTCATCTTTGCAAAATTGTTGTAATTCAGCTTTATTTGAGGGTTTTCTAGCATGAACCGCCTTTTTAAGGTCATGCCATAGCATCTCAATTGGATTCAGGTCAGGACTTTGACTAGGCCACTCCAAAGTCTTCATTTTGTTTTTCTTCAGCCATTCAGAGGTGGATTTGCTGGTGTGTTTTGGGTCATTGTCCTGTTGCAGCACCCAAGATCGCTTCAGCTTGAGTTGACGAACAGATGGCCGGACATTCTCCTTCAGGATTTTTTGGTAGACAGTAGAATTCATGGTTCCATCTATCACAGCAAGCCTTCCAGGTCCTGAAGCAGCAAAACAACCTCAGACCATCACACTACCACCACCATATTTTACTGTTGGTATGATGTTCTTTTTCTGAAATGCTGTGTTCCTTTTACGCCAGATGTAATGGGACACTTGCCTTCCAAAAAGTTCAACTTTTGTCTCATCAGTCCACAAGGTATTTTCCCAAAAGTCTTGGCAATCATTGAGATGTTTCTTAGCAAAATTGAGACGAGCCCTAATGTTCTTTTTGCTTAACAGTGGTTTACGTCTTGGACATCTGCCATGCAGGCCGTTTTTGCCCAGTCTCTTTCTTATGGTGGAGTCGTGAACACTGACCTTAATTGAGGCAAGTGAGGCCTGCAGTTCTTTAGACGTTGTCCTGGGGTCTTTTGTGACCTCTCGGATGAGTCGTCTCTGCGCTCTTGGGGTAATTTTGGTCGGCCGGCCACTCCTGGGAAGGTTCACCACTGTTCCATGTTTTTGCCATTTGTGGATAATGGCTCTCACTGTGGTTCGCTGGAGTCCCAAAGCTTTAGAAATGGCTTTATAACCTTTACCAGACTGATAGATCTCAATTACTTCTGTTCTCATTTGTTCCTGAATTTCTTTGGATCTTGGCATGATGTCTAGCTTTTGAGGTGCTTTTGGTCTACTTCTCTGTGTCAGGCAGCTCCTATTTAAGTGATTTCTTGATTGAAACAGGTGTGGCAGTAATCAGGCCTGGGGGTGGCTACGGAAATTGAACTCAGGTGTGATACACCACAGTTAGGTTATTTTTTAACAAGGGGGCAATTACTTTTTCACACAGGGCCATGTAGGTTTGGATTTTGTTTTCTCCCTAAATAATAAAAACCATCATTTAAAAACTGCATTTTGTGTTTACTTGTGTTATATTTGACTAATGGTTAAATGTGTTTGATGATCAGAAACATTTTGTGTGACAAACATGCAAAAGAATAAGAAATCAGGAAGGGGGCAAATAGTTTTTCACACCACTGTATGCCCAATGGTACAGTTAAAAATTAGGAAGAGAAATGCCACTGCCCGTTCTGGCTTGAATCAAAACAAAGTGTCTGATAAAGAGAGAGGTTATTCCAGGACAGCACTGACTGTTTCACCTCTTTAAACAAGGTGTGGAAATGTGGCAGCACAGTATCAGTAATGGAGTGTGAAATGATCATTCCTAAATAGTTAAGAGAATTAACATAAATAAAGGAAGGAAAGAGAGAGGTTAACAAGCCCATTTTTTAAGTAGCGGTGCAGATCTGCTCCAATTAATTATATAGCCCAATAAGGATTCGTATGTGTGAAAATAATGTTAATATGTGGGGTATGTCATAAGGAGCGTTTCCTAAAAACAGAAGAATGTCATCAGCATATAAAAATGCCTTATGGGCTATATTATGAACCCAAATAGGCATAATGGTATGTAATGCATGTAGAGCAACAGCTAGAGGTTCGAGAGAAATAATAAAGAAGTAGTGGAGATAACAGACATCCCTGCCTCACGCCCCTGAACACATGAAAGAGATGTGACAAATCTAAATTTGTTAAAACTGAAGCAGAAGAACAAGCATGCTACAATTTGATTATGTTAACAAATGTAATATTTAACCCAATTTCAGTCATAACTGTCCACAAAAACTTCCATTCCATCCTTTCAAAACCCTTTTCTTCATCAAGTAAGAAGTTCGCTACCGGGGCTGAGAGCGAAGGAGCTGTGTTTAAAATGTGCAAAGCCAGCATGCGCCATCAGCTGCTTAACGAGACACCACAGAGCTGGTCTGGTCAGAGTGAATCACTTTTGGAATTACAGATTTGAGCTGGAGTGCCAAAATTTTAGCAAATAACTAGGGATGCGTTAATACCATTTTTCTTAGACTAATTGCGACTACCGATACCAATACCTTTGTAATGAAACTGAAGGCTGTAATGTAGTATTTGTTTATTATGTCCATCAGCTGTCAACTTTGCTGTTAACAGCAAATATAAAACTTGTAATTTATAATAAAATAATTAAAAATTGAACAAATACCTTAAAATAGGTGACACTGCATAGAATAGATTACAACACCGTTTTTAAAAGTGGCAGATTCCTTTTGATAAACAGAAGCATCTCTGTATGTTCAGCTGTAAGGTTGTTTCTGGTTTCATTAATGTATGTGACAGTACACTAAATAATTTTTCACTCTCTACACTACTGCATGGGGCTGAAAGGTATTTTCTTGACATCTGAGACAAAGTGAGGAACCAGACTTTGTTAACTGATAAGTACTTAAGTAGTTTGTCTGAATAAGAAACTGCTGTCTCTTCCAGGTATGTTTCTATCTGTATGGCAGCAGCTACTGGAACAAAGCTCATTGATGCTGCTGCATGTTCATCTACAATATTACTAAACATACACTCTAAACTACAACTTGGCTGGTCCTTCCAGGGATTTTTGGCAGGTGGAGCCATATAATCCTGTCCAGCTGTCTCTAGGCCACTTGATTCCTGCAGCTCCAGCAAAACCATCTTTTTGGCCTCCTTGGCTGTATTGATGTTTGAAAAGAACCAATTTTTATATCTATAACAGGAAATATTTTTTTCTGATGATATGCATGCCAGTTTTATGTTCAATCAATAGATAATTTTTGACACTTAAAGACATTTTGTGTAATTGAAGAGATTGTTCCAAAATGCTACATATTTGTTTTAAAGAATTTTGGCAATTATGGATTTTCTTAATTAGCCTCCCTAGAGAAGTAATTTATAATAAATTCTTCAAATATATTTATACATTACCATGGTAAGGAATTGGGACAGACATTTGTGAAAATCTATTTCTTACACATGCAGTTTCAAAAGAATATATGTCTATTTATTTACAGGTGAGAATAAGATATATTCTGCTGAACACATTTTTAATAGTAAATATATGGAAAATTAAAATAATGATTTGGGATGGAAATGTATGATCTTTCCTAGACAAATGCAGCAATAGCATTTCTATAGTTAAATATTCAGTTTAAATGCAAGTACACTGCCCTCTGCCATTTGCAGCCAGAATATACGAACAACACAGGGAAAGCTTGGGACTCCTTTGTTATCAATGTGTTTTACCATATTTTTGGCATTGTCGCGGACCGCAATGTGCACATAACTTTTTGGAATAGCCCAAGTGCTAAGCATTTCCTGAAATGCATTTCCTATCGCTTGGCCAGTATGTGAGTCTTGGAACTGGTTTACATGCAACAAAACCTGCTGGAGTGCAAAATTCTCATCTATCCACAGGACAGTTAAGCTGATGACACACATTGGACAAACACCATTGGTCCAAATGGCAGTTTTGAAGCTGACAGCTGTTATGTCATGTAGTAAGCAGCCAAAATTCTTTTTTACAAACTTGTGAATCCTTGGTAAGACAACCTCTGTGATGTGGGTATAACTGAGTCTTGTACTTGGTTCCAACACATTTAGGCGGTGCTGAAATCCTATGTTATCAACAATGGTGGTTGATCATCAAGATCAATGTACTGGGCAAGAGCTTCCATAATTTTCACTGCAATTGGGTTATCTTTTGACATTTGTTTCTTTTCTTGCTAAAGTCTGCCGCAACATTAGTTGATGCTGTGTACAGCTGTCTGAGACAGTTTCACTGTGCTCATTCTTATATTTACTTTTAAGATATTTAATTATGTTATTTGTGTGGATTAGCCTTTTTTTGTACCCCCACCTGATATTTTAGTAGAACACAGTTTACAGTCCGCTATGGCTTTCTCCAGTTTATTTATTTATTTTGTTTTGCTCCTTAATGTTCACATGATCACTTGTTCATGTTAATAATATTAGTTATAGGCAACAGGGCATTTTTACGAGTACAAGTATAAGTACATGTGCACCGTATCAGACCAAAACTCAATACCAGTATTGGTATCATTGCATCTCTACTAATAATGATAACAAACTGTTACTGGAATAAAGTGTGGGATCTTTACCCTGCTTGAGAAGTAGAAATATAATGGAGGGGTTTATATTAGAATATAAATTAGAGGATGAGAGAACTGTCTTGATCATTTGAAATAGCAACCTGGATACGTGTGACGGATATGCAAAATATATTTCTTGCTGAATACCATTTGGACCAGCAGCTGTGTTTTTTGAAAATTGATTTAAGGCAGATTTAATTTCTTCAGATGAAACCGTGGCCTCTAACTGGGTAGCATCATTTTGGCTCTGGTTTGCAGAATTTCATGTGTACTGGGTTAGAAATATGCTGGCGCATATTTTCAAGATTATTCTTACATTTCTCAAGATCGTCAGTATTTTTATGTACCATGCAAGCTATACTGGATGCAAATGGTTAGGTCTCAAATATGCCCCTTAATAGCCAGTCAAACATAAATTGGATCCTGAGCAGAGTCTTAGTTCAAAGCTATAAATTCCTCAGTTTTTGCAGAGATTTGTGGGATAAAATCTGCATTTTGCAAAAGAGAAGTGTTAATATGCCAAAGAGTGGATTTGGAAGACAGAAGGGAAAGAAAAAGCTGAAGAATAACACACTGGTGGTCAGACAAAGAGGATGAGGATAAAATGCATTAATTGTGCAGGGGGCAAGATATTTTGAATTTAGGATATAACCTGCTGTGGAAAAAGACCTGAAATGAGGAGAAAAAAAAATTTTTGCAGAAGGATTTAATAACCTAAATAAGTCTGCAAGGTTTAGATCCATAATAAATTTGGCAAGCATGCTTCAAGAGGGCAGAATGCACCTTTTTTTAAAAAATGTATTTGTTTATTTATTAATTTTTATTGTAATCATTCCATACAAAGAGATCAATTTTTAACAAAACAAAATTGAAGACAAATCAGACCCCACCCCTGAGAAGGAGAGTTTAGCCAAAGGAGAATTGCTTAGGGCTTTTTAATAAGGCAACAATAAACAAAAGAAAGGGAGAAATATATATAGGTAAATAAGAAATGGAGAAGGGAATTAAATGCGGTAATAGTTGTTTCTCTTATTCTAAAATAATATTGATTAGATCCTGCCAGGTTTTGAAAAAATTTTGTACCGATCCTCTAACTGAGAATTAGATTTTTTCCAATTTCAAATAATATAAAACATCAGTTTCCCACTGACTTATCAGAGGAGAGTTAGGATTCTTCCAATTTAACAGAATAAGTCTGCGTGCCAAAAGTGTAGTGAATGCAATCACCGTTTGCTTGTCCTTCTCCACTTCAAGTCTGTCTGGAAGAACACCGAACACAGCTGTTAATGGGTTAGGAGGGATTGTGATACCAAGGCTGTCTGAGAGGCACTTAAAAATTTTGGTCCAAAATGATGTTAATTTGGTGCAGGCCCAGAACATGTGACCCAGTGAGACAGGAGCTTGGTTGCAGCGTTCGCAGGTTGGATCTTGCCCTGGAAACATTTTGGACAGTTTTAAGCGAGACAGATGAGCTCGAAATATAATTTTTAGTTGAATAATTCTATGCTTTGAGCATATGGAGCTCGAGTGAATTCTCTGCTTTGCTACCTTCCACTCCTTTTCTGATATATTGATTAAGAGATCTTCTTCCCAATGTCCTCTTGGATCTTTGAAAGGTAGGGACTCTAATAGGATTTTATATAATATGGAAGAATGCACCTTTTAATCAAAGCATAAATGCATTTGCATCCATGCCAATAAATACTTGGAATTCAGAAAAAGAAAGGATGCGTTTAGTCATGTTAGCGAAAAATGTATTATATGGAGTTGTAGCGTAGACAGAAACACAGGTGAGTTTCCTAGCACTGATCTCCTTCAAAGCATAACAAAACCTACCTTTCAGATTATCTCCGGAACCAATAAAGTTTGGGTGCAAAGCACTGTGAAGTAGAACTAAAACTGTGTATTTTTACTTGTGGTAGAAGAGGATGTAGCCACACAGTAGTGCTTGGAGACAGCTTGGTGAACATCTTCAGCCAAAAGATGTGATTCTTACAAACAGACTTTATCAACCTTATTGTGAGATAGTAATTCAAAAGCACTCGAATGCTTGCAAGCAGAAGAGAGTGACCATATATTCCAGGAAAAGACAGTAAGATTAGCCAATCGAGAGGAAAAGGAAAGGATAGCAGCAAAAGGGAAATGTAAAAGAAACACATTAACAAGTGCTGAACATGTTTACCCTGTGCCCCCCTCCCACAACCATGTATAATGTAGGTGGTAGATCCAGAATCCCACCCCAGAGAGAGTTGGACAAACAATACCATATTAACCCCATCATCCACATTACATGAGTTAAATGACCAGGATTCACTTGTCGCTGTTTCATTAAGTGTAAAGCACAGTCAAATTGATTGGACTGAATTAATGCATTTAGTTGTTACATTAAAAAATGTGATTGCAGAAATCTGAAACATGTTAATCAGACACATTAACAGTGATTAATCAGCAACTCTAATAATTAGCCTACTTTTCTTTGTATTCTTTAGCATTTTATAAATAATTAGACTTTCAAATATGTATGTAGCAGCCCCTGGCTTTCTAAAATCAAGACACATAGAGTCTCCAACTGGTGCTTTTACTTTATTTACTTCTCAAACTTTATATCTGTTTTATTAATGTTACACCATTACGAGCAACATGAAAACTATAAACAAAAGAAAATATAAACATACATTATTAGCATTTTACACACACATTTCACTGAGTACACAATAAATTAAACACATATAATCTATTTTCCTTACCTCGCTCCGCTTATCAAAGGGTGCAACAATTTTAAAGATTTGTCTGTTTCACAGATCAGTGTTTGCCCACTGTTATCTTGTCACTGTTAGTCGATACTTGTCATTTTGGTTTCTTTGCTGCAGCACGTACATCAAATTAAAAAAATTATTAAAATATTAAAAAATACTAAAAAAAAACACCAAAAGGACACCGGAAAAGGAAACGGAAGAGAGAATAGTGGTTAGTACAGATTTTAGAGCCACCATGAATGGTTATTATAATGAATTGTATATAAAGAGTATCAGGATTAAATTTCAGTGAAGTTATGAGAAGGCCATGTTAAAGTAATGTGTTTTCAGCAGTTTTTTAAAGTGCTCCACTGTATTAGCCTGGCGAATTCCTACTGGTAATCTATTCCAGATTTTAGGTGCATAATAGCAGAAGGCCGCCTCACCACTTCTTTTAAGTTTTGCTCTTGGAATTCTAAGGAGACACTCATTTGAGGATCTGAGGTTGCGATTTGGAATATAAGACGATAGACATTCTGATATATAGGATGGGGCAAGATTATTTAAGGCTTTATAAAGCATAAGCAAAATTTTAAAGTCAATCCTGAATGACACAGGTAACCAGTGTAGTGACATCAAAACTGGAGAGATGTGCTCGGATTTTCTTTTCCTGGTAAGGATTCTAGCAGCTGCATTCTGCACTAGTTGCAAACAATTTATGTCTTTTTTGGGTAGTCTTGAGAGGAGTGCGTTACAGTAATCTAGTCGACTGAAAACAAATGCATGAACTAATTTCTCAGCATCTTTCAATGATATAAGAGGTCTAACTTTTGCTATGTTAAATAAGTGAAAAAATGCTGTCCTAGTGATCTGATTAATATGCGATTTAAAATTTAGATTACAGTCAACAGTTACCCCTAAGCTTTTTACCTCTGTTTTGACTTTTAATCCTAATGCTTCCAGTTTATTTCTAATATCCTCATTGTATCCATTATTGCCAATTACCAAGATTTCAGTTTTCTCTTTATTTAACTTGAGAAAGTTACTATTCATCCATTCTGAAATACAAGTCAGACATTGTGTTAGTGAATCAAGAGACATTTACTTTATAACATCTCAGATTATTTTTAAGCAGCTTGTGATTTTCCTCAATGAAATAGAATTTAGAATTTAGAATCATTTAGAATACCCAGTCTTTTAACATGGGGAATAGCCTCAACGCCGCCTTGCAGGAAGTTTGCAAACCCTCAAAGTGCTAGAGGATCATTTGCACCAATTTTAGGCCACTTCATAAGCTTGTCCCAAAAGGACCTTTGTACAATAATCATGTTTCCACATCTCTCATTAAAGACAGTCCAGGCATTCTTGTATGTATCCTCTTAGTTTATGTAGAAAAGTCCCTGCATGGCCTTGTGCGCCTCTCCAGTAAGATACCTTTTCAAATATAGCATTTTCTCACATTTTGGAATGGGCTTTCGATCAATAAGTGCCATGAAGGATGTCCTCCAATCAATAAACTTTAAGGGATTGCCAGTAAATGTGGTTGAATCAGGGACAGAGTGCCGATTTACGGTTAATGAACTTGTGATTGCTTGGGCAAGACTAACTGATTCTTGAGATGCACTTCAGGAGTTAAATATTGAGACTAGAAAGTCATAGCTTATGGATTTAGTTGATCTCTAGATTCAGTGTTTTGGCAGACAGAGTAGGTTCAGTGTTCATCTTCTTCCTCTTAACTCTCCAGGTCACCTTTCACATTATTATAAACTCTTACCTGGACTACTGCTACTCTCCCATCGGGATTAATAAAGTATCTATCTATCTATCTATCTATCTATCTATCTATCTATCTATCTATCTATCTATCTATCTATCTATCTATCTATCTATCTATCTATCTATCTATCTATCTATCTATCTATCTATCTATCTATCTATCTATCTATCTATCTATCTATCTATCTATCTATCTATCTATCTATCTATCTATCTATCTATCTATCTATCTATCTATCTAACTAACTTCCCTTTCTGTGTGCTGCTACTTGAGCTTTTTTGAGCTTCCAGCTTTAGATGCATGTCTGTTTCTTTCTGGTTTATTACTGTAAACATTTTCATCTCACTGAGTTTCCTTTCACTCTCTAGTTTGTGAAATCTTGCTTCCTGAACATGAATGTTTTGCATAGCTTTGGCCTGCTCTTATTTGGTTGCAAAATCAGCTTCTGTATTTGCTCGTTGGCCATAGACTTTGGAGCTGGCTTTTGAGAAGTCTGATCATCGTGATAACCCTGACTTCAGTTTCTGTTTTTGTATATCCATAATCATTCTAATTTAGTGTTATCTTCTCTTTCTTTCTGTAGTTGGTCATTAAAGGCCTCATCAACAGTATGAATTCTTTTACTTAAAAGCTCACAGATTTTCTCAGTGAAGGTGACACAGGCATCAATTCCCTTAACAATTTCCAGAGTAGAAATGTGCTTTTGTTGAATGGTCTTGTAAGGTTGGCACACCCTTTCATGTCTTGTTTGTGTGACTCTAGTGAACAGAATGTTTTCAGTTTTGTTCTAGTTTCTTTTGCTACAAGGGGGCTCTGCCCCCTGCTCGCTTCGCTCGCCTACCCCCGGTGTTGGGTAACCCGAAATACATTGATGAATGTATGAGATATATTGGAGTGTAACAAAGGAAGTATATTCATTAATCCTAATGAATGTCCACTAATAGTGGACTCATTACAGAATGCGTTGTCAGCTAATTGGCGGAATTGTTTATCGGCTGTCTGACGTTACTTTCTTTGCCGTTTATCTATTCGCTCTGCTGTTTGATAGGCGCGTTGTAGGCGCCTACGTTCATTAATTGTATTCAAGCGGGCTCGCTTCTGTATGTATCTCCATCAGTTGTGGTTGTTCGTTTTGATCCCGTGCCTGCTTTGCTTCCGCAGTTTCAGACGCGCGTTGTAGGCGTCTATGTATATTATTGTAGCTCCGTTAGTCGAGCTGTTTGGTTTTGGAGCCGAGACAGTTTTGCTTCCGCGGTTTCAGACGCGCGTTGTAGGTGCCCACGTCTATTGTTTTTATCCATGCGGGCTCGCATCTTTGTGGACCTGTGGGGCCTCCGTAGGTGTGTTAGAAGCGCGTGGGCCATGCTGTGTAGTGTGGCCGTTTAGTTCAGAAGCGTGTTGTAGGTGCATGCGCCTTTCGTACTTTCACGCGCCTTCCGTACTATCTTTGTGGACCTGTGGGGCCTCCGTAGCCTCTTCCGTTTGACTCTGGGGTGCAGCGCGGAATCCTCTTTGTTGTGTGGCTGTGTCGTTACCTATGGGCGCGTTGCCTCATTTCTTATTTATGTTAGTTGAGCTCCTTCGTTTTTGAGCTGTGACTCCTTCGTTCTCGGTGGATCAGACTTCGCTCGCTGTCGGCGCCTGCGAACTATGTCTCCTGCGTCCATGGGCATGCCATGTACCTGCGTCCATATCTGGTTTACCATTCTCGGTTAGTAATATGGATTTGCCTCTAGGAGTCATAAGCCTTACTGAATGCCTTCTCATATTTCTTGGCTTTCTGATCATTATGTTCTCTGTGAAGCTTCTTTCATGGGAGCTGAATGTAAGTGGTGTCCTGCCTGGGGTTTGTTTCCTGCCTTCGCCCTCTGTTGGCTGGGATTGGCTCCAGCAGACACCCGTGACCCTGTAGTTAGGATATAGCAGGTTGGATAATGGATGTATGGATGAATGTAACTGGTGTTGTATCTGTCAGAGAAGCTGTTTGAATAAGTGTTGTGTTCTTTGTGACTTCAGTGGGCAATGAAACAGCACTAAGTGATCTCAGCCCTGAGTGACACCACTCCTACCAGACACCTGTAACCTTTGGACCCCCAAGGATTCTAACTAAACTAGAATAAGGTGAAAGTCAAAGACAAATGCACTATGCATACTCAAATAACCCTTTCAACCTTAAACAAAATAAGTGTTTTCAGTGTGGGACATGTTATTACTTCATAAGGTTACGTTGAACTTTAATATACCTGTACAATTATATCTCTCTACTTTGCCATAAACATTTTAATTGTAAACTTTTACCTCAAAATTTATAGTCATTTACCCTAAAGTTTTAAATTATTAAATACAATATCTTTTAAATTTTGACTTATTATTCTAAAATAAATGTAATACTTATTAAATATTGTACATATTAAATATTTCAAAAAGTATCCATGCATTTGCTGAACAGTTTTACCTTAAAGGGTTTAAGAATTCTTACTATAACATCATTATAATGTAGTCCATGTAGGGTATTACTTTATATGTGAGAATGATCAAACTTTAATGTCCCTTATCGACAAGGATTTGTCACTGTATCTGTAGCATCCACATGTATGATGTGCCATCAGACTCTGAACTTGGCTGGATGCAGATTATCAGCTGGACATCTGGTGCTCTTGAGGTGAAAAGCAACACGAAACGTGAAGGATGTTTCAGATGTGCAGTCAAGTTTTCACTGTTGCAGCTCTTGGCGTTCTAAAATCAGGATGCAGAGAGTCTATGAATGGTGCTTTTACTTTATTTACTTCTCAAACTTCAGATCTGTTTATTAATGTTACACTGTCACAAGCACAGTGAAAACTATAAACAAAAGAAAATATAAAGCATTTTTAATCTTGCTCCACTTATCAAGGGGTACAACAATTTTAATGATTTGTCTGATTCATAGATCAGCGTTTACCTGCAGTTATCTCCTCACTTTCAGTTGATACTTGTCATTTTGGGTTCTTTTGTGTAACTCGTACACAAACTGAAAATAGCAAGTGCACTTCGGAGGCGAAAATGCAGACTTTAGAGTTCAATAACTTAATCAAACATAAATGTAACAGTAGCAATGAAGGAAAAAGAACATAAAAGTAAACATTACTACAAGTACCTCCAAACTTATGGCATCCAAAATCGTTACATCCCCTACCTACAGAATAATTTAGCTGTCGTTTACAATTTCTAATCCTATTTTTATCAATGTTAATATTATACATTTAATTTTAAAATACCTTACATTTATTCTCAGTATCTGTGATAAACTGATTGTTCATTTTTCCTATCTAAATTCTAGAGATAATTTCCAAACTTTATAAGCATATGCATAATTAATATTGTCCACACATTGTCACATGTTAAAGACTGCAAAACTGAACCACTGTTCCTACCTTATGTTCATTTTAGCCATTGCCATTTTTCCTTATATATATTATATCAGTAACTTTAAAAAAAATTATATGCTCATAAACACATTTTCTCCAATACAGATCACAGTACTGTATATGTTGATCTGTTTATCAACTTTTCTTTACTTTTTTGTTATCTTAATATCAGATAATATGCTTTCTCTTCTCTTAAAGATTATAAGTTATTTTTCAAGTCAAAGTTATTTCTTCACAGTCCTAGTATAGCATTAATTTGCCATCATAAAATTGTGTTTTAAGTGTAGCATTTTATAAACATTTTAAAAATATGCAACCAGCTCTTGCACTTTAAGTTGTAAGTGAAGGGTACAGGGGTCCAAACAAGGAAACCAAAGTCTTAAAATTACGCCCATTTTGCAAGAGTGTTGTCAAGTACTGATCTGTATCTTCAGATTACACACATATTGCAGAAAAGCATATCCATATTTTAGGAGGAGAAAAATTAAAACGCAAAACATTTTTATGAGATTAACCAATTTTAAAAGGAGACCTGCTATGAGCTTCAATGCTCTGATCGTCTACTTCCATGGCAATCTTTCAGTTCCAAGGAAAGCAGTTTTCCTCAGTTTCCACCAAAAATGTTGATCTCAAGATGTGAACGTCTGTCTCTGTTCTGTAGACAATTGGATAATAATCACTGAAAAAATATCACATGATCACACATAGTCTTTATGATTCTATACATAACAAGCTCTGTACCCCCAAAAAAAGGAAATGTATGTAATTTATTTTATAGCACATGAAGGACTAAATGTTTTTGGTAATTGACAAAAATTACTGATACTTTTATAGTTATAAAGTGTTAAAACAGGAAATCTTCAGTAGTTAAATACACTGACTGATATCGATCAGTCTGTAAATAAATGATGAGAACATTCAAACTCCATGCAGACTTTAGCACTGTGAGGCAAAAATAACGAGTCTGTGCTACCTTTCAGGTTATGTAAAAACATCTGTACTAAAGTCAACCTGATTAAGGCAAAATGAGTGCCTGTTGTTTCCACTTGATTGCACACCTTGTGCATGCTTTACCTCTCCCTCAATGTCCGTCATTAGACTACTGAAGTGTGTGTGTGTACGATGATACCAGCAGCTGGTTGTATCTTTGCAAAATAATACAGTATTCAGCATGTATGCCAGTTTTAGTAATTTACCAGGGAAAATGTCAAAATTCCACTCACAAAGGCTGCTGCACCCATGCAGCAAACCAACAAACACATTGTGATAGACACAGATGGACTGGCACTTCCGCAGGGATGGAAGGCAATGGTTATAGGTGGACAGCTGGGATGGATGGGCATCCTGGCCAGGATGGGTGTCTCACCCTACCTCAAGTGCGAGATAGGAATAATAGACAGAGATAGGGAGACTGCCATTCACTACTGGATATAACCCAATATTCCAGGTGGCAGTACTCATCTGGCATGCTCCCAACTTGGACTCCTGCAGAAAATGATTCCATCTGTATGGTAATGATCTGCGTCTAATATTTCTGTATGCTTATAATCGATTTTCATGCTGTATTTTGGTTCCCTAAGCTGTGCTATTTCTTGAGTTTGAGTTATAATAACAATTGCTATCAAATGGCAATTTTATTTAGGCTTTTTACATGTTGGAAATGAGAACAATCTTCTACTGCCTTTAACCATAATGCTAACCCATATTGAGTAAATTGAGTCCCTTCTGACAAGACAACTGCTTCAACACTAATAATATATGCCCAAAACATAGTTTGGTCATATTTTTAAAGAGAACTATTTTTTTCTCCTTTTTATTTAGTACATTTTCTTCCCAGCATAAATACTTTTAAAACTATTTCCTGGCTTCCCATTGTGCCATAGAAAACTAAATTGTTCTGTCGATCATTATATCCTGTCTGATATTCCTCTGACATTATTTTCACATCTCTGTGACCCTGCCCTGCAAAAGCAAGTTAAGAAAATGGATGGATGGATTATTTGAGGTACCTGACAATGTCAGTACCCTCTACCCTTTCATCTGTTGTATTGGGGTGATCTGAAGTTATCTTGATAACCGTATTGTTCACTTTCATTGTAGTATTTTATTAGCTGATTCTGTGACAACTATTTATCTTTGAAAATGTTTTTTTTTTGTGATCAACTTTTTATTGAGCAAAAACAAATTGACAGGAATAAATGGACATAACATACAAAGTAACCCAACCCATCCTCTCACACCCAGCCTGAGCCAAGAGATTATTTAAAAAAATATATATATAGTCAGGGAAATTACACATATATACTCTTGTATAAGTTGGGTCTTAAAACCCGAAAAATCGATCATAAAATCAGATCCCGACTAATATGACCGCTCAAAAATGCGACTTCATTTTTTTTTTTTTTAACATCTTGCTTCCTCCAGTCCTACACCAGTTTCTCAGACACATCAAATTTTGTTGCAGCAGCGCAGTTACCAATTTCATTTGTCACTTCAACGACTTTTAATTTAAAACCAGCTTCATATTTTCTTCTGATTGAACACTCCATCGTAGATAAGGGATGCTCTTATGATAAA
Organism: Erpetoichthys calabaricus; assembly: GCF_900747795.2. Taxonomy (NCBI): domain Eukaryota; kingdom Metazoa; phylum Chordata; class Cladistia; order Polypteriformes; family Polypteridae; genus Erpetoichthys; species Erpetoichthys calabaricus. Next base: position 120,639,621 of record NC_041406.2, on the reverse strand, counting down.
GGTGTATGAAGGTGTGAGATACAAAAAGCACAAAACAGTGCAAACGTTGCTTTGGAATAGTTCGGGTATTACCGTGTGTTCACGTAGGGACAATACATAGAAAAAAAAAGGCAGTATGCTCCATGGTTACTCTCTCAGGTGGGCATTAGCATATCATAATCTCTTGGATCAATAGCGTGAGTTTTCTGCATTTGACTTATATGACTGACATAATAAAAATATCAGAAATTATTTGGTAAAATCAAGTCCTCGACTTATCCGCGGGACAACTTAAATGCGAGTATATACAGTATTTTTAGATACAGGGCTGACAGACAGTAGGGAGAATTGACAGGACATATCATTAAGGGCAAGAGAGACGATTTACGCCAATTAATTTTGTAACTGGACAGGGTCTGAAACACTTGAACAGTTCTAGCACGCAAGGGATTTGCAAGCAGTTCGAGAGATAAGTTGAAGAGTAAAGGAAACAAAGGACAGTCTTGCCTAGCTCCCCTACTAATGGAGAAAGGACGTGAGATATTTGAAATAGTCAAGAGAACTACAGAGGGGGAGGGGTAAAGAGTTTTCACCAGATGGATAAAAATTGGACCAAAGCTCATTCTGTCCATGACTTGCTATAAAAATTGCCAATTCATGCGATCAAAAGCCTTTTGGGCATCCAGGGAAAGGAGTGCAGCTGGGCTAGGAAAGGAGGGAGCTGAATAAATGACATGCAGAAGTCGTCTCATGTTATTTGAGGCTAACTGTGAATGTATGAAACCAGACTGGTCAGGGTGGATTAATTTGCTAATGACTTTCTGAAAGCGGAGGGCCAAAACTTTAGCTAGCAGATTTGTATCCTTATTAATGAGAAAAAGGTGTCTGTAACTCTGACACAGTCTTTACCTTGCTTCAAAAGTAATGTAATAATTGCAATATTAATACTAGTGTTTAAGTGGCCAGAGGAGGCAGCTGCACTGATCATCTCAAAAAGGGAAAGGGAAAAGTGTTTCCAAAATGCGGAGGTTTTCTCAGGCGGAAGCCATGTCCATCCCTGGGGCCTTGCTTGTGCTCATTGAGTCAAACACCACTTTAAGTTCAGGCAAAGAGTTGGGAGCATCTAGAAGAGAAGCCTCTTCCTTAGTGAGACAGGGAAATGGAAGTATGTTAACAAATGATTTGATATATTGAGGGAGTGGTACCAAAGTTATCAGTAAATAGTTTAGAGTAGTAATCTACAAATTCATTATTTATTCAGGCCATGAGAAATCATTGGAGATCATTAGAAATCAAGCCAGATTTAGTATGGATAGATGGTATGGAGGTGAACAAGGAATTTTTCTTAATCCTAGCCACAAGAAGTCTGCTTGGCCAGACCCCAGAGACATAATAGCGAGCCCTAGTACGGTGGATTAAGAATTTAGATCTTTGGATTAAATGGCTATTAAGTTTGGATCTGGTTTTAACACTCAGTAATTCATGTTCTTTATTAACCATAAGGAGGGGGCATGCTCTTTCTAAGGATGAAAGGGACGTGCTGAATTTCCACCTCCGGGCACGGGATGTTAAAAACTGAAGGATCAACTGTAAATTATTAAATGTGTGGTCAGCTATAACAGATGAGACCAATGAAGCATCTAAAATTAACGAGGCCAGGTTGCGTGATATGAAAATGTAATCAGTTTCGAGATTGTGAATTGTGACAGGAAGAGATAAAAGAGAATTCTCTTACTGAAAGATTAAGTAATCAAAATGAATTTATTAAAGTAAGATTGGTAGTAAAATTACATAAAGAATATGTAGAGTGAGGTGTACACTTGCCTACCGGTAGTGGTGATCTGTCTGGCAATGGGTTTAAGGTAGTGTTTGCGTCAATGCTGACTAGAAGATCACAGTCAGAGAACTTAAGAAGAAGGGGAAAAAGGAGGGGTGATACCGGGTATAGCCATACGCAAAAATGAAGAGTAATTAACAACCTCCTAGCTCAGACTTCAAGTAACAAAATCGACTTGCGTCGTCGCTACCTGATAACACAGCCTTAATTTGTAAGGAGTGGCGCAGCAGAATAAGAACACCACATCTCTTAGAGCGAACGGAGGAGGACGCCGCAGCCCTGTAGAGCTTATTATTACACTGGAAGTCGTCCGTGGCCAACAGGTGTGTTTCCTGAATTAAAGCCATGTCCATGTGGCAACAGTGGAGGAGATCGAGGAGGCAAGCATGCTGCTGATCTGAATTCAGGGTTCTGATGTTCCACGATATAATGTTAAGCTTTGCCATAATTAGCCTGAGAAAAGAGACTGGCAGAAGATAGAATGGAACAACAAGAAATGGAAGTAATAGTGTGCTGTTTTGCGGCAATTGGTAATATCACAAACATAAAAACCAAAAGTCTCCCAAGCTCAGGTTCCCTCCCAAACCCACCCGACTGCCTCACAGTCTACCCCCAGTGTTAGAGACCCATAATAAGAAAACACATTAAAGCAGAAGCAAGCAGAGATGCCCCAAACCACCCCCAGTACCCACATATCTCATCCCTGACCGATTTTCAAACCACCCCCTGGACTCAGTACCCACATATCTCATCCCTGACCGATTTTCAAACCACCCCCTGGACTCAGGCCTCCCAGGAGTGTAACAAAAAAGAACTACCATAAAATGAGAGCAAGAAGAGAGGCCATAAACCACCCACGCACCCGATCCTTATCCTCAGCCACATAATTAATGAAAAGGAATGAATTATGTCTTGAAATAGTATGCGCGGTGCAAAGAACAAAGAGAACACACAGGACAAAATAATGGAGGGAGAGGGTCAACTGCGTCACCTGGCAGCCCACTATGATGTTGAAGATTCCATTAGGCCCGAACACCCCTCTCGCCGCAAACCCATCGAGCAGATAACTACACAGAAAGTACCCAGTTGCAAAATAAGTGTAACATCAACATCATATGAACAATATGAAGGACAGTTCAAAAAGTGATTCCAGTCAATAATAAAAAATATTAGGCAAGACAGGAACCTGAATGGCCGCAACATGGCCTGAACTTGAACTTGATCAACAATGTGTAAAATGCAATGGTGTAAGTCAATGGAGATATCTTCACGGCGTGAAGTGCCTGTTGAAACAAAGTTCTCAGTCACTGCAAGTGCTTGTGATAGGTGATGTGCTGAACTGAGACTTACTTTTAACTTTGCAGGATAGAGCAAATATGGTTGAGGACCGGCAGCACAAGCTTTCTGGGCAAATAGGGCCATGGCTTTCCTTCACTGCGCAGTGACTGAACTGAAATCTGCGAATAAGAGGATCCATGATCCTTCAAAATAGATGCTTTGAACACGGTGTGCCTCCGACAGAAAGTGTTTGTGGTTGGAAAACCACAGAAATTTTATTATAAGAGGCCGTGGGTTGGCAGCATCAGCATGGCCAGTGTACACATGATGAGCCTGCATGATCTCCAGTCAAAGTTTGAGAGGTTTGGGAGAGGAAGTAAATCAAATTGTCTTTCTCAGCCCCTTCTTTAAGTCCAACAATTCTTAAAATGTCTTCAAGCCCTGTCTTCTTGATCGATCAGTTTGTCTTTCAAGTCACCAACTTCTTTATGGAGTGCCTTCAATTCCATATCGTGACGGGATACGGTGGATTGTAGGGTTGCTCAGTTTCTCCTGCTCCTCTTTAATAGCTTTCAGGTTGCCACATACTTCAGTGAAGTTGGTCAGCATTGCATTATTCGGTGTAGTGGTGTGTTCAAGGAGGAGATTTTTCATCAAGTCCCTGTAGGTGTCCATATTGGCACTGGATTCCATTGGAGGATGTTTCAGCTTCTTTGGTGAGTTAGGAGGTGAGGAATGGGGTATCCAGCCTGAAGAAGACATCTGTTCTCGGTGACAGTGAGAAATATGGTACAGTCTGTCGATGTAATAGTAAGAGTGAGGTGGGAGGAAAAGTGGGTTTTGTTGGCATTAGTAGTCGAAGCTCAAGCCCTAGGCAGCCGTCCTGGTGAAGCGTCACGTGACTCCTCCAACTTTGAAAATGTTGTAATGATAATTGTTGTAAGTTTTTCTCCAAATGCTTCTTTGTATATTTCACATTCCCCAAACTTCAGTACTTACCATTAAAATTACTGTTGACACCAAAATGATCCAGCTAATAGTCCAATTAAGACAAACCTGAAAACAGTCCTGTATTATATCTTGTTGTAATTCTTTTTCTTCTGTTGAGCATCTTCTAGTGTTCCAGTTTTTACTTTGAGCTGTGCCTCTGTCGGTAGTTTGTCTAGTTGTCAGGTGGAGTTTGCATCATCAACTTCTTTTTTGTTTCAGTGTGTTTTTCATTTTCAGGATCCTATGCAGTACAGTGGTTTCCTCACCTGGATCCTAACTAGCATTATGCTGAAACTGAGTAGCTCTGGTTGCAATGTGGTTGTCTTCTTGTCCTCATTTTTCCACTTTTCAGTAGTAGGATACACATAATAAATACTTCCGTTAACATCCAGTAGGTCTTCAACTTGCAAACCCATTGTACATTTATCAGATCAGGTAGCACTGAGGTGTGTATCACATTATTTTCCTCTCCTTGTAACACATTGTTTTGTATCATAGGAGTTTCAACCTGTAAATCATTTCTATCTTTATTATAAAGGTGTCTAATTTGTCAGAGTACACTGGATATAATTAGTTCTTTTCAATATTTCCACTTGGGATGGAGTTTCCACTTCTACCCATATGATTTTCTTTTGTGCTTTGATTGCTAGTTCATGACGATCTTTCAGGTTTTGATTTTTGTGTATCCCTCACTGTGTTTCTGTCATTCCCTTTTCAGAAAAATCCCTGGAGACAAAAAACAAAAGAAATGTAACCATGTATGTAGCTAACCATGTAAGTAGGTATGATCAGAGTCAAAAAGGATAGATAAAGGTTTTTTCGCCAAAAAAGAGAAAACTAACAAATATCAAAACCAAAATACAGAGAAAAATATTTGGTCAATAAACAATAAAGCCTTTAATTTATTGCTGTCTCTTTAGGCAGGAAAAGAATGGAGAGTCATCTCAACCTTCAGTCCTTCAAGGCCACCAGATACACAGGCTTCCTGCCTTGGTGAACTTCCCATGGAGGGACTGAGTGTTTCACACAATAGGCCTATAGATTTCAATCCTGATCTGCAGAAGGTGAGTAAATGTTTGCTGCACACTATTTTGAGTCTGGCTGGTAAATATCACCTGCAATTAATAAGTTTAAATTTGACAGGAAGTGTGTTATTTTTTTAGGCTGTTCATCTGTGCCATAACATGCTCTTGCTAAGCTGTTGGCAGACAGTACCATATCACTCCAGAAAATGTTCTACCACCGGATGAGGTTTACCTCCTAAAAAGTCTTTCAACTAGACAGTCCTTTTCTCAATTTTATTACTCAAATGTTTTAATTTTTGTTATTTCCTCTACTTTTTCCTTTGTGCCTTTTTTCTTTTACCTCCAGTTTCTTTTGACAGTTTTGTCATATGAGATTTCTATTTTGCTGCTTTATATTAACTTTAACAAACATTAATCATTGGATAATGCTTATACACCTCAGTCAAGTTATTTATAGTATAAAACAGAGTTCTTAAACTGAGTTTTTAAGGGCTACAGTGGCCACAGTAGTACATGCATAAACCCTTGACACATATTTTAGGAAGTCACTGTGCACTGTGGAAATTTGGAATGACTGGAAAATGACAAATATCCCAATATTTAAAAAGAGTGGAAGGATTTATTAAGGATAAGATTGAGCAACACATGATAAGAACAGGAGATTTTCTAAACAGTCAGCATGGGTTCAGAAGAGGGAGGTCATATTTTACTGAAATGCTGGAATTCTATGAGGAAGCAACAAAAGTATAATCGAAGAATATATGATATTATTTATCTTGACATGTCCCATGAGAGGTTGTCCATCAAACTAAATGAAGTGGGAGTTCAGGATGATGTTTGCAGATGGGAGTAAAATTGGCTCAGACACAGGAAGAGGAGGGTTATGGTGAGGAACCTTATCAGAATTGGTTGATGTTCCATAGGGGTCAGTGCTAGGGCCACTGTTATTTTTAATACATATGAATGATTTTGATAGGAATTTAAGTAACAAGCTTGTTAAGTTTACAGGTGATACCAAGATAGGTGGATTGGCAGATAATCTGTCATATGTTGAATCATTACAGAAGGATGTGGACAGCATACAGGCTTGGACAGATTTGTGGCAGATGAAATTTAATGTCAGTAAATGGAATGTATTACATGTAGGGAGTAAAAATGTTAGGTTTGAATTCACAATGGGAAGACTGAAAATTGAAAGTACACCTTATGAGAACCATTTAGGGGTTGTAGTGGGACTCTATACTATCAACTTCCAGACAGTATTCTGAAGCTGTTAAGAAGGCTAACAGAATGTTAAGTTGTATGGCACAATGTGTAGAGTACAAATCCAAGGAGGTTATGCTTAAGATTTATAACATGCTGGTAAGACCGCATCTGGAGTATTGCATGCAGTTTTAGTCTCCAGACTACAAAAAGGACATAGCAGAGCTAGAAAAGGTCCAGAGAAGAGTGACTAGGCTGATTCCAGGGCTACAGGGGGTGAGTTATGGAGAAAGATTAAAAGAACTGAACCGTTTCAGTTTAAGCAAAAGAAGATTAAGAGGAGAACATGATTGAAGTACTTAAAATTATGAAGGGAATTAGTACAGTGGATCGAGACTGTTATTTTAAAATGAGTTCATCAAGAACACAAGGGCACAGTTGAAAACTTGTTAAGGGTACATTTTGCACAATCATTAGGAAGTTCTTCTTTACATAGAGAACTCTAGACACTTGAGACTTTCAAAACTAGACTTGATGTTTTTTAGAAGAATTAAGTGAATAGGACTGGTGAACTTGGTTGGGCTGAATGGCTTGTTCTTGTTTAGATTGTTCTAATGTTCTACTGTTTCTTCATGCGTTTCCTTAGATGTGGATTGTGGTGCAGGAATGGCTTCAATCTTCTTTTATTCTGCAGCATCTGACTAAAGCCACAAGGTAGAATCTGAAGTAAGAACAGGTGCAGAACCTAAAGGGTCTGATGCTATCTAACTATATTACCTGTTTCTCAAGACACTAAATGATATTGTATTTATTTCTCTGTATTTGTCTGTTTATAAAAATATTATGAGACTACATAGTCCAGTATCCTTAGTTTGATATCATAATTTGAATATATACTTCATGTATTATGTTTTGATGAGTTCCATTGATATGATTAATCTAAAATATGTAACAAAGTAACATAAGTAACAACATAATAAACAGTGCTATAATCTCATTTTAACAAAATTCTTCAGTTAACATGTGTAAGTGAGTTTAATGAGTTCTTTTTCAGATTAGATTTGGGAGCTGCTCTTGTTCTGTTGAGTGAAGTTATTCATTAGTAGTTCATTATTTTTCAAGTCAAAGTTACTTCTTCACATTCATAGTATATATTATTTTGTCACGTGAAATTGTGTTCAAGAGTAAAGCATTTTTTGTACATTTTAAAAAGGCTGCTCTTGTGCTTTATGATGAAGGTAAAGGAGACTAAGTTTAACATGAAAACAAAAGCTTAAAAACTTACCTTTTTAAGCCAAAAGTGTTATTCAGTATTGATCTGCATCTTTAGATTACATAAATATTTCAAAACTGCATTATCATGTCATTTTAGGATGAAAAAACAGCAAAATAATTTTGTGAGTGTTTTGTCATGTAAGGTCCTATGGTGACCATATTTTCCTCTTTTAGGGGTGGGCAATTAATTTTCCAAAGGGGCCACATGAGAAATTGGAATGGTTTTAGAGGGCCAGAATATATATAATATACTTAATATATACTTAATACAGTACCTATAATATTCTTAATAAATTTTCAATATATATGATATCCCACTATAAGAAACAGTAAATGAAACATTACAATGAGAAAATGTGGAAGATTATATATATATATATATATATATATATATATATATATATATATATATATATATATATATATACACACACACAGTGGGGCAAAAAAGTATTTAGTCAGCCACCAATTGTGCACGTTCTCCCACTTAAAAAGATGAGAGAGGCCTATAATTTTCATCATTGGTATACGTCAACTATCAGAGACAAAATGAGAAAAAAAAATCTAGAAAATCACATTGTCTGATTTTTGAAGAATTTATTTGCAAATTGTGGTGGAAAATAAGTATTTGGTCACCTACAAACAAGCAAGATTTCTGGCTCTCACAGACCTGTAACTTCTTCTGTAAGAGGCTCCTCTGTCCTCCACTCATTACCTGTATTAATGGCACCTGTTTGAATTCGTTATCAATATAAAAGACACCTGTCCACAACCTCAAACAGTCACACTCCAAACTCCACTATGGCCAAGACCAAAGAGCTGTCAAAGTTACACCAGAAACAGAATTGTAGACCTGCACCAGGCTGGGAAGACTGAATCTGCAATAGGTAAGCAGCTTGGTGTGAAGAAATCAACTGTGGGAGCAATTATTAGAAAATGGAAGACATACAAGACCACTGATAATCTCCCTCGATCTGGGGCTCCACGCAAGATCTCACCCCGTGGGGTCAAAATGATCACAAGAACGGTGAGCAAAAATCCCAGAACCACATGGGGGGACCTAGTGAATGACCTGCAGAGAGCTGGGACCAAAGTAACAAACGCTACCATCAGTGACACACTATGCTGCCAGGGACTCAAATCCTGCAGTGCCAGACGTGTCCCCCTGCTTAAGCCAGTACATGTGCAAGCCCGTCTGAAGTTTGCTAGAGAGCATTTGGGTGATCCAGAAGAGAATTTGGAGAATGTCATATGGTCAGATGAAAAAAACTCTACTCGTCTTGTTTGGAGGAGAAAGAATGCTGACTTGCATCCAAAGAACACCATACCTACTGTAAAGCATGGGGGTGGAAACATCATACTTTGGGGCTGTTTTTCTGCAAAGGGACCAGGACGACTGATCCGTGTAAAGGAAAGAATGAATGGGGCCATGTATCGTCAGATTTTGAGTGAAAGCCTCCTTCCATCAGCAAGGGCATTGAAGATGAAACATGGCTGGGTCTTTCAGCATGACAATGATCCCAAACACACCGCCCGGGTAACGAAGAAGTGGCTTCGTAAGAAGCATTTCAAGGTCCTGGAGTGGCCTAGCCAGTCTCCAGATCTCAACCCCAAGAAAATCTTTGGAGAGAGTTGAAAGTCCGTATTGCCCAGCGACAGCCCCAAAACATCACTGCTCTAGAGGAGATCTGCATGGAGGAATGGGTCAAAATACCAGCAACAGTGTGTGAAAACCTTGTGAAGACTTACAGAAAACGTTTGACCTCTGTCATTGCCAACAAAGTATTGAGATGAACTTTTGTTATTGACCAAATACTTTTTTTCCATCATAATTTGCAAATAAATTCTTCAAAAAACAGACAATGTGATTTTCTGGATTTGTTTTTTCTCATTTTGTCTCTCATAGTTGAGGTATACCTATGATGAAAATTACAGGCCTCTCTCATCTTTTTAAGTGGGAGAACTTGCACAATTGGTGGCTGACTAAATACTTTTTTGCCTCACTGTGTGTATGTATATATATATATATATATATATATATATATATATATATATATATATATATAATATTTTTATATATTGTAAAGAAAGCACAAAACGCACATAAAGGTTTGGGGTTTTCCGGCCCCGTATACTGTAGAAAGTGCAGAAAATAATTGCAAAGTACAATAGTTTCATAACACTCTCCGCCATCATGGCGGATGGGGGAACATTTATGTAGGGGGACCGGAAATAGATGAATGGGCTGATGGGAAGAACCGAGATGGATGCTGGGACTGCTGACGTCATCGAGGTGAGACAGAGGGAAGGCGGAAGTGGTGTGTTGTTATACCGTGTTCAGGAGGATTCATGGCAGTGTTGCGTCTTTCTTTCTGTAGAAATAAAGAGAGAGAGGTTAGTACCCCGCCATTCCCGTCTGGCATATGTTGTCGCGTTACATTTTGGATCATTCCGCGGCTCCCTAATCGCGCGTGCGTGACAATATATATATATATATATATATATATATATATATATATATATATATATATATATATATATATATATATAAATATAATTCTGTTTAATGAACAATCACAAAAACAGTTTAGAAAATTTCAACTTTTGCAATGTTTAAAAAAACTAGCATCATAACAACATAAAATAACAGCATCAACTTACATTGATAAAGCACAGTAAACCAAACATGTCAAACAGTCAGTTAAACAAGTGTGGAGCACTATTTAAGGAACATTTATAAAAACAATTTAGAAAATGTGCATTTTTTGCAGCATTTAAAAAATAGCATCATTACTTTATTAACTAGTTGTGGAGGTGATCAGCTGATAGTGCGACTTCTTTCAGTGTTGGCATGTGAGTGAGAATGTTGCCCTCTAATTGACTTGAAATAAACTTCAACTTTCTCATGAAAGCTGTCACCAAGCTGTACATTTTGTGTGCAAAGAGGCCCTTGCCTTGCAGCTTCGTATTTAGTTCATTGATTAGTGCAGTCACATCAACAGCAAAGGCCAGATCTGCAATCCAGTGTGTATCTGAGAGCTCTGGAATGTCCTTGTCTTTCTTTTCACAAAACTCCTGAATCTCTGCTGTCATGTCCCATACTCTTTTAAGCACCTTGCCAAGGCTGAGCCATCTCACAGCTGCCTGGTAGCCTATGTCACTATGTTCACTTTCATGCTCCTCTAACAGCGAAACAAACTGCCTGTGATTCAGTGCTCTTGCCCTGATGAAAATAACTATTTTAGTTACAACATCAACGACAAGGCTAATTTTTAGCACTGACTTGCACAACATCTCTTGATGAATGATACAAAGCAAAAATATCAATTTCTGTTCTGGGTAAATTTCAGTCACTTTATCTTGCATCTGCCTCAAAAGTCCAACATTTTTCCCCAGATTTGAACAGCCATTGGTTGTAACACCTAACAGTTTGTCCCATTTCAGTCCCAGCGTGTCCATGGATGCATTTACCTCTGTGAATAAATCACTCCCCGTTGTAGTCCTTTTCATTGGCCGCTTAGCTGCCAGCTCCTCAGTCATCTCAGAGTCTTTCATTAATCCACGTACAAAGATAAGTAACTGGGCTGTATCACGGACGTCACAGCTCTCATCCAGAGCCAAGGAAAACAAGACAAAATTGTCCATTTTCTTTTGCATTTGAAGCGCCAAATTCCCCACGATGTTCTTGACCCGCCTTGTTACGGTGCTCCTTGAGAGAGACACATTTGCAGATATGGCTTTTTTCTCAGGGCATATTAGCGATGAAGACTCTACCAAACAGTCTTTGAAAAATTCCCAATTAGAGAATGTCTTACTGTATCTTGCAATTTTGTGGGATATAACAAAGCTGGTCCTGACTGCTGCATTCCTGGATGAGTGGAGCTTTGTAAAAAATCCTTGTTGCTTTTGCAGTTTAGCTAGGAAATCTTCAGATGCTTGTGCCCGCTCTGCATCAGTGAAATTCTTGTATTTTTCTCTGTGTTTACTCTTATAATGGTGATTCAAATTGTATTCCTTAAACACCGCTACATGTGCTGCACACACTAAGCACACAGTTTTACCTTTGATTTCAGCAAATAAATATTTAGAAGTCCATGCCTTGTTAAAAACTCTACATTCTGCATCAGTTTTTCTTTTTTTAACGTTAGCTGACATATTTAATGGCTAAGAGCTAATTTGTTTGAAGCTGTTCAACATCCCCACCCACAATTGCAACAGCGCAGGTGAGCAGAGAGCTGAGGAGACTTCGTGCCAGCAAAGCAGCGGGTCCAGATGGAGTATCGCCACGACTGCTGAAGGTCTGTGCATCGGAGCTGGGGGGTCCTCTACAGCGCATCTTCAACCTGAGCCTGGAACAGGGGAGAGTCCCGAGGCTTTGGAAAACATCTTACATCACCCCAGTCCCAAAGGTATCACGTCCGAGTGAGCTGAATGACTTCCGGCCTGTTGCTGTGACGTCACATGTGATGAAGACCATGGAGAGGCTGCTGCTTCACCACCTGAGGCCACAGGTTCAGCAAGCCCTCGACCCTCTGCAGTTTGCATATCAGGAGAAGGTGGGAGCGGAGGATGCCATCATCTATATGCTACACCGATCCCTCTCCCACTTGGACAGAGGCAGTGGTCCTGTAAGAATTATGTTTCTAGACTTCTCTAGTGCCTTCAACACAATCCAACCTCTGCTCCTTAGGGACAAGCTGACAGAGGTGGGAGTAGATTCATACCTGGTGGCATGGATCATGGACTATCTTAAAGACAGACCTCAGTATGTGCATCTCGGGAACTGCATGTCTGACATTGTGGTCAGCAACACAGGAGCACCACAGGGGACTGTACTTTCTCCAGTCCTGTTCAGCCTATATACATCGGACTTCCAATACAACTCGGAGTCCTGCCACGTGCAAAAGTTCGCTGATGACACTGCTATTGTGGGCTGCATCAGGAGTGGGCAGGAGGAGGAGTATAGGGACCTAATCAAGGACTTTGTTAAATGGTGCGACTCAAACCACCTACACCTGAACACCAGCAAAACTAAGGAGCTGGTGGTGGATTTTAGGAGGCCCAGACCCCTCATGGACCCCGTGATCATCAGAGGTGACTGTGTGCAGAGGGTGCAGACCTATAAATACCTGGGAGTGCAGCTGGATGATAAATTAGACTGGACTGCCAATACTGATGCTCTGTGTAAGAAAGGACAGAGCCGGTTATACTTCCTTAGAAGGCTGGCATCCTTCAACATCTGCAATAAGATGCTGCAGATGTTCTATCTGACGGTTGTGGCGAGCGCCCTCTTTTACGCGGTGGTGTGCTGGGGAGGCAGCATTAAGAAGAAGGACGCCTCACGCCTGGACAAACTGGTGAGGAAGGCAGGCTCTATTGTTGGCATGGAGTTGGACAGCTTGACATCTGTGGCAGAGCGACGGGCGCTCAGCAGGCTCCTATCAATTATGGAAAATCCACTGCATCCACTAAACAGTGTCATCTCCAGACAGTAGAGCAGCTTCAGCGACAGACTGCTGTCACTGTCCTGCTCCACTGAGAAGATCGTTTCTCCCCCAAACTATGCGACTCTTCAATTCCACCCCGGGGGTAAATGTTAACATTATTCAAAGTTATTGTCTGTTTTTACCTGCATTTTTATTACTCTTTAATTTAATATTGTTTTTTGTATCAATATGCTGCTGCTGGAGAATGTGAATTTCCCCTTGGGATTAATAAAGTATCTATCTATCTATCTATCTATCTATCTATCTATCTATCTATCTATCTATCTATCTATCTATCTATCTATCTATCTATCTATCTATCTATCTATCTATCTATCTATCTATCTATCTATCTATCTATCTATCTATCTATCACATTCACTGACATGCATAAGCGCACTGATAATTAAGAAAAACAATAGTGGCCTTCAAAATAAAAGCTGTGTAATTGTATTTCGTGCACCTATCACAAAGTCGCTACACTTTTACTACAAACTCAAGCGGGCCGGTCAAAGGTAGTCAGCGGGCCGTAAAATGCCCAGGTCTGATCTTTATTGTGTAGACCTTTTGTCTAAAATCCAATACACTTATCAGTCTGTGATCAGGTACTTTAGTCCTACGCCCCCACCCCCACTTCTGTTCTACATTTGTAATCTTAGGCAATTAAATAGAGTAAAGAAACTGGTAGGAGTTACACATTTAATTATGCATTACTGAAAAAATCCCTAAAATAATAAGGAAACAGAATACTATATGTACATAGGCAAACCGTATCCTTACAGCCTAAGCAGTAGTGTGTCTTGCGTCCACAGGTGGCTCTCGGCTTATCTTCAGTCTAGATTGCTCTGCTTCCACATGGCCATTGAATAGAATTTTGAAAAAGGCTACATACCTGTCTCAGTATGGCTGCCGTAATAGAGTTGTCTTCATCATGGTCTTCTCTTCATGGCCAGATGATGAGAAAGAGAAGTAAGGCAAGGTGACCAGCTGTATACCATTCTTAAACCAATATGGCGTTGTAGTACAGAATGGCTTCTGATTCAAAACCAATCATAAACAGCCATACTTTAGACCAATAGAATAAATTTTCCAGTCTTGCCCTAACAGGTTACCAATGAAAGTGCTCAGGTACAACTCATCCCCCAGTTGCTTTGTTTTGTCAGTTTATGGCCTTCATGCGGTGAATGACTTTTAGTCTCTAAGCTCAAACACAGCAGCAATTGCCTTTGATGGTCTGATACAAGCTTCATCTCCTTCACCATGATTCAGTCCTAAAGATGGGGGGTTGGGGGGTTTGTTAGGCAATCATCAAAGCAGTGCTGTTCTCATCAATGAAGTAAAACATGCCTCCTGAAACACTGATATGACATGTGCTTTGTATAGCTTACAAATAAAGACATACAAAATATTTATCAACTTGTATTCTACAAATCAGTCCTCTACAGTAAGATTTAGCCATTTTAGAAGAAGTGCCATTTTTAAAGAACAACAACAACATTTATTTATATAGCACATTTTCATACAAAAAGTAGCTCAAAGTGCTTTACATAATGAAGAGAAGAAAAATAAAAGACAAAATAAGAAATTAAAATAAGACAACATTAATTAACATAGAAAGGAGTAAGGTCCGATGGCCAGGGTGGACAGAAAAAACAAAAAAAAACTCCAGAAGGCTGGAGAAAAAAATAAAATCTGTAGGGGTTCCAGGCCACGAGATCGCCCAGTCCCCTTTGGGCATTCTACCTAACATAAATGAAATAGTCCTCTTTGTAGTTCGGGTTTTTCACGGAGTCACTTGATGCTGATGGTCATACAGACTTCTGGCTTTTAATCCATCCATCATTGTTAGAAGATTAGCTGTGCCCTTTACTTTGCAGCTTCTTTCACTCCAAAGCACATCTTTAGTGGCAGGGGTTTGGTTTCATCTGGAAAAGTAATTTCTAATCGGCATTGTTAAGTTTTGATTTCTGGTTATGAATTGCTGTCTCTGTTCTGTAGAGAAGTAGACAATAAGCACGGGAAAAGTGACACCTTTACTCACAGTCTTTCACAATGCTGAAGTTTTTTTCCACCATTAAAAAATTGTATTGCCTTATTTCACAGATTGCCTACTGCTGCTACTACCATTATACATGCATATGATTTGGTAGTCTAGTGAGAGAAAGGTTGAGCAAGTGCATAGCATGCAATGAAGTGATAAGTACTGATAGGCATGCATTGAGATGTAATCAGGTTGAAATTGAATATGTTTAGTACAGTTGGTTTAGCTTAGATAACATGATAGTGAAGAGTTGTCATTATTGCCTCACAGCACCAAGATCTGCATGGAGTATGTACATTCTCCCTTGTGTGTTTATGGATTGATTGGTGTTTCCTCCACTGGTGGCTAACTCCCTGCTCGGAATAAGTTCTTTCAAATTGCAGCCTTTTAAGTAACCTAAAACTATATAGATATAATATTAAAAGGTGATATCCCTCCCATAGTGATACGGCGGTAAAACTCACATAAGAGAAAATAACTTAGCTTTCTTTAATGACGATTTACGTGGCATAACAGACGAGGAAGTCATGACAACACTTTGTGTAGAGTTTGTCATTGCTGCGTTGAAAGGATTTTCAGGACGGATGACGTAATCTTCAATCCGTCCATCGGCTTCAAGGTTTATGTCTGCTGTCCAAGTCTTTTATACTGTTTTCTCCACGTGCAGGCCCTTACTTAGGTTCCAAACAAGGCAAGGAGAGCATTCAATTTCATCTCTAACATAAAGAAATAGTACAATGTCCATTTTCGTAGTTGTCCCCTTCTCTCTTCAAATGCTTGCCTAGCAGTTCTAACAGCTGAGAGCCCCTCTGTGTGCTAAATCTGGCCTGTACATGTGAATGGATTTATAAAATAATTTTTGTACAGAGCACAGTGACATTAAACTTATTATTCTGATTACAATTGGTATCAGTGAGTGTCAGTGAGTGTATACACTCAAAAACAGTTCTTTTATTTCCATATCCTTTAGGAAGAGCAACGCAGCATATGCTATTCAATTTTAAAACTGGTTTGTGATGCCTCAGTTTGTTTCATTGTGGTTTTACTGTATTGCACATTCTGCCTTATTCATTTTCTCACTTATTTTTAATGATGTTTGTGCTTAACATTATACTGTATGATTTGAGCATGCATCTATTTGTTGTTACGAGCCATGACAGAATATAACTGTTGAACAAACAGAATTACAGAGACACAATTAGATTACAGTTTTTCTCAGTTGCTAAAATACTTAAACCCCATTCTCTGAACCAAATTCTCCATGGCCTGAACTAATTTTTTGAATCAAACACTCTTTTGGCCAAACCTTAAACTCTGTTCAGGTACTTAGACACAATTTGCTCTTCCACTTTTTTTTTTGCTAAACCTTAAACACATTCCCAGTCACTAAACACATTCCACACTGTGATACAATTGTGCTGCAAAATTGTAAACACTGGCAGCAAAATGTGAACACAAATCCAACACAGCTGTCATCTCTTACACACAATAACTCAAAATTGAACACACATGTTTCTAATGACCAATTAGGCAGGATAAAAGTCAGTTTAGAGTGCACTGGTGGCACATGTGCATCCATCTACAATGGACAGAAACATACAGAGAGGCAGAGGAGGAGGAGTTTGTGTGAGAGGTGGTGGACGAGGAGGAAGGGGACAAGAAAGACCAAGAACAATCATTACTGATGAAATTTGGGCAACTGTTGTACACCATGTCCTTGTTCATGGGATAACAATGAGGGAAGCTGGGCAAAGAGTCCAACCCAATTTAAGCAGGTTCTCTGTGGCCGGCATCATCAGGACATTTAGAGAAGAGTATAGGTAATTGTTCCTTACTGTAGAACATTTGACATACAGTATACTATACTGTAAGTATTAGAATGTTCATTACGATACCGTTTTTACTGGCTGTATACATTTGTAAGTGCATTGTCACCTCTGTAGAATTGAAGCACGGCCAAATGAGGGTGGAAGGACTGCTCTTTTCTCCCAAAAACAAGAAGCACTCATTGTTGACATGGTGCTTCAAAATAATGCTATCCGACTCTGTGAAATCCAAAAGAGAGTGATTGAAGGCATTGTCAACTTTGATGGAATCAACAGTGTGTCTCTGTCAACTATAGACCATGTCCTGCAATGCAACAGACTTAGCATGAAACAGGTGTACAGAGTATTGTTTGAGCGCAACTCTGCAAGAGTCGAAGATCTAAGATATCAGTATGTGCAAGTAAGTGTAACAGCGGAAGAAAACCCCCCCGAGGAAGACAGGACAAGTTCAATCAATTAGATTTTTATTCCGTCACAGATGAGTACCTGGATTCTGCATTGTAAGGCAGAAGAGCAACGTTACATTTTTTGATTGGCTTTTTATAATTTCTTCTTCCTCACCTTTCCCCTTACTTAATCAAAAAGCATAATACCGTTTACTTAAGCATTTTATTTTATTATGCTAATGGGCCATCTGTTCTTATTTTTTTCACTTGTCAGATAGACCCTAAAGAAAGAAAGGTTATCTTTCCTGTGTCAAATAGACACATTCCTTAAGAAATTGGAAATTTTCCTGGGTCAGCTTACTGCAGCGTCTTATGACAGACGCCTGTATAAATAACCTGCCATTATAGCAAAACGGCTTTGTCAGCTATGAATTCTTAAGTAGCTTGCATGCAGTTAATTTTTCTTTCACATAACCTACACACACTTTCAGCATTGATTACAATTCTTGCTCATAGGCCTACTGTTACTGTAGGCTAGTAGTTAGAGTTGCTGGAGTGCATATACTGTAAATACACTATTGCAGAGATCTGTCTTTTTGTATCACTTACTGTACTAAATTACTTATCTATTTCTATAGAGAGTATTTGCACTGGAGTCCATGGAAAGGCCCCATGAATACATTTTCATAGGAGAAGCAGGGTTCAATTTGGTGAAAAGGAGGCAGAGAGGCAGGAACATAATTGGCCAATGTGTCATTGTGGAAATCCCTGGCTGGCGTGGTGGCAATGTCACGCTTTGTGCAGCCATAAGTAACTGGGGGGTTTTCCATCGACATGCAAACCTGGGGCCATATAACACTGAATATCTTCTTACATTTCTTGGTGGTCTACAGGATATTATGTATGAGAGTGAGCAGCTGGATCAGCAAGCAGTGCATCTTGTATATGTCATAGTCTGGGATAATATGAGTTTTCACCGTGCTGTCATGATAAATGAGTTGTTCACCGACAACCAGCGCTTCATAAAGGTCTTCCTTTCACCTTATAGCCCCTTCCTGAATCCAACAGAGGAGTTCTTCTCTGTGTGACGGTGAAAGGTCTATGACCGACAGCCCTACAACAGGGAAACTTTATTGAAGGCAATGGAACATGCCTGTGATGATATAACTGTGGAGTCTTGCCAAGACTGGATTCAGCACATCAAAGGGTTTTTCCCTTGTTGCCTGGCAAGGGAAAATATTGCCTGTGATGTGGATGAAGTCCTCTGGCCGGACCCCACACAAAGACATGATATTGGAGAATGAATCTCAGTGACAGTGATTGTGCAGTAATGTGCTTGTCATTTAGTTTTTGTTTTTTCTGTTTTTTGTTATGAAAATGCTGAATGTAGATATCACTTTGCTTACGATCATTTTTTGCTAAATGCATTTACAATAAACATTCTCTGTTACCTACATGCCCGAGATGCTGTGTTTTACATTGTTTTATGTTGTGTGTAACAAATGCTCTGTGGTGAATATATTTATACTTGCTGTGTGCATGATCTGAACACATTGTTTGGTTTTGAACACAGGATAACTGGTTTTGAGGTGATAGTTTGGTTTTGATAGGAAAGTCTGGGGTTTTGTGCATGTAGTTTGAATTTTCGGATTTGTGTTTAAGGTTTTGAGAAAATGGGTGGAGGTTTCAAGAAATGTGTTTTAGCAATTGAGAAAAACTGTAATACGCACTCTTAAGCTTCTGAATTTGTTGGTTGGGGTTACATTATGGTGTGATGTGGGTAGCCAGAACTCCGCCTGTAATGCCTGCTGCAAGCAGTCAAACAAGCTAGAAACGTATCATTACTGCAAAAAACAGTACCAAGAACCTACGGTAACATGTATTATTTACGGTTTACTTTGGTTGTCACAATCATGCCTCAGAAATGCAAAGGTCACATTGTGGTCACATTGTGGTGCTCCTTGTGTGATTTTGGGCTATTCAAAAAAAAATTTGTGTTGTTAAATCAAAACCCTTGAAGCTTCAAAGTGGATGTTAAAGGCTTTTGCTTTTATGTTGGACACTGGTGTCCTTTGCTGAACCATTATCTTTTAAGGCTGGGGGTTCTTCCAGTTAATAATATCAGATTGTTTGGGAAAGATTTACAGTCTATATTAATGAGCTATTCTAATTCATATTGACAGGCTCTTCCAATTTGCATTGATCAGCTTTCAGAGTTAATTTGCAGTAGTTGTTCAACTTTGTATTTCCTTAGTGTGTATTGGCAGGATCTTCCAATTTTTAATCTCCTTTTTTATATTAGATAATTCTATCAGCATATAACAGAACACTTTCTAATCAACCTTTTAATATCAAGAAAAAACAATCCTGTTAATTACTTGAAAGAGGTCCCCAGTATAGTGTTCTACTGTGTACTCGGAGAGCTGTTCTGTTTCATATTTGAGGGTTCTTGAATTATTTAATAAGGCTAAGGCTGTATATATATATATATATATATATATATATACACATATACACAGTATGTACCCTGCCTGTTTATAGTGTGCAGCATTTCTACTTTATAAATTTCACTTTTATATTGAGCAGCTGATCTAGTTTATAATTGGTAGTACACACTATACTTCTTTTGTAGTCTGTAATCTCCCATATTGTGTAGCGCTTTTGCTTGCCTCATATTCTGTTTTACAGTATTTAGTAAGGGTTGTTTTTCCATGGCTAAGAGATATAATTTTCTGTTCTGAAAATACTTCTTAAACGGTTTTAAATAGCATTGCTTATTTTTATTGCTGTGCTGTCATCTATTCATTTTTGATGTTATGTTTTCTGTTTTTAGGGTTATAAATTTCAATATTTTCTTAGTGTTTCTGTTTGCCGACTACTGCTTTGAATTTTTCTCTGTACACCTGCCTGTCTTTGACACTTTTCTGCAAGTTTTATTGATACTGCTGAAGTAAGGATTGGTGCCTCTGCTGAATATTTTCCATGACTTATGAATCTGATTGTATATGAAGAACACCTTACAGTGAGAAACAAGACCTGATAGGAACAAAAGCTGTGACATTTGCATATAAATACCCCTGCACTTTTTTGGCTCACTTGAATTTTTGCTTTTTAAAGATGCTGAATGGGGAGTTGAAGCAACTCTACACGGCTATCACCAGAGCCCGAGTGAACTTGTGGTTGTTTGATGAAAATCTTGAAAAACGAGGCCCTGCATTTGAATTCTTTGTTAATGAAGGATATGTACAAGTTGTCACGACAGATGAAAACTTGGGTATGACTTCCATGCATACTTTTGTATAGTTGAGTGTTTTGAATACAATTTGTTCAACTCTGATGTTGTAAGTAGTTAAGTGAAATCTCAGTTGTGCTAAAGAACAAGAATTTTTTAACCCATGCCATAGTACTTCCTCACTTTAATTAATTGTATAAGGCGAAATATAAGAACAAAAAAAAAAAAAAATTTAATTCTGCAAAAATGATCTGCATTCTCATATAATGTAATAAAATATCATTATACTTTGGGTCAGTAAAAGTTTTTTGGAACGGTGTATAACATAATTTTAGGAGTTTCTGGAAGAGAGAGAAAATAAGAGTCAGCAGTCCTGTTGGTGGTGGGTAGGGCTAGACTCCTCTGTAGTGGAATTTTGGGTGAAACAAGTGTTGACATAAAGTCTGTTAGGATTTCATTCTGCAGAAAAAAGCTGAATCTTAAAGAAAAGAGGTTGTTTAGAGGGGTGTTTTTGGGTTTCTAAACAAAGAAGCATGGATTTCCACCTGATGCTATCAAAGTGGAAATTACACTCCTAGTTTTTGCAATTCATGTTTTTTTAAAAGAACATGTATTGATTGTTTTGACCACCAATTATTTCTCTTCATCATTCTGGGATGCAGAGTTTATATCAAACCAATTGAAACTATGTGAGAATGCTGTTCTCTACAGTTTCTATTTGCAATGCAGATTCAAAAGGTATAACTATCATTTATTCAAAAATGTGTGCCTCTTCCTACAGAGCTTGATGACAGCATGTTTATTAAATCCTCCACACAGCAGGAGTGGATTGGTAGAGGTGACTATTTTGCAAAACACCACTGTTGGAAAGTAAGTGTCGCTTGTAAAACATTTTATAAAAGCATAGTTTAAATTTTTACATATTTATTTTTGTTAAACATTACTTTTGTGGTATTCTTTTTCAATGAAGGTTGCTGCAAAATGTTATCAGAAAGGAGGTGACAAGAACAAGGAGAAGCTAGCATTGGCCAATGATTCTGTTCTCAATTTGAGATCCAAAAAAGTAACTCCAAGGTGAGTCTTGCCAAAAATGACTAGCTGTCCTAGTGATTAGCCTTGAGTTATGGCCTTCTCATCCATGAACATCTTTACTTATGCATGTAGTGTTTCTATAGCTGTGTCTCTTCCCGGTTCCCTAAATCGATACAGCATGAGTCAAACACATGACAAAAGACATTTCTGTCCAATAAACTTTGTTTTAAAAAGGTTTAGTGAAAATCTAAAAAGATACAAATCATGAAAATTCAGAAAAAAAGTTATTACACACACAGAATAAAAGGGAAAAAGGGAAAAAAAGTTTGTTGTACAAAGTTAGTTTTTTCTTGTAAGGCTTCATTTACTTTCTATCCTTAAAGTTTGAGTTATTTCTCTATGGCAAACTTACATATTCTTTACATAATACATTCAGGACGTTCTATATGTATAGCACTTTCAATAGGATTTGAAACTGTTTGCTGCCCTCCATGCCTTACAAATTGTAAGGCAGATCATAAACTGGTACTAATCTGTAGTCAGAGGGACAAGAAATAATTAGAATATTCCATTTAAAGTTTAGCTTGTGGGGGTTATATTAGAACCTCCCATTATCTATGCTGTTTTATATTTAGGTAAACATAACTAAGAAAATACTTCTATCAATTGTCACAAAAAGACTCCAGACAGTTAAAAAGGTTTGGGACAGCCACCCGTATATTATGATCCTGGCTGCAAAAGGTTGAAAAATGATTGAGTAGTTTATAAGACTGAGTCCAAAACAGAACAGAATATGTGGAGGTAAGATGGTGGTTTTAAGGGCTGGTGGAGGAAATTATGTCATCTATGCCGAAACCGGAAGTGATGTCATCAGAGCTGCCTCCTAATTGCATGTGTGTGACACAATTTAACATAACTAACAAATGGCTCTTACAGTTTCCACTCTCAAGGTTTAGTGTCTTGTTAATTGTGTCACAAACATATGTCCGTTGGCATATACAGCGCAAAACACTTTATTTTGTAAAAGTTAGGGAAGTCTGGAGTCAGCTCCAGTTGAGAATAAAATGCCATGCTATGCTACTTGTTGGGATGATTTTTTTTCCTTTTTGCAGGGAGTTGCAACTGGAATACCTGCAGCTTTCCAAAATATACCTTGAGTGTAATGCCCCAAAGTTGTCAATGAAATGCCTGAAAAATGCAAAGGAGTATGATCTGTGTGGCCAACTGTGTGAGAGATTAGGAAAGGTACAACATATTATTGCTTTTTATATTTTTATATTTTGTTTAAACCAGTACTGAGCTTCTTGTCCTACTAATATTTATCCTCCTGACATGGAACACACCTTCTTCTTAGCTTCATGCTGTTACGACCAACAAGTATGTTAAATAAAAATTATTAATTTATATAAAATATGCTTTTGATTTGCCAAAAATCTGAGCAGCAACAGTGAGACAGACAATTAATACACATGATTTTGCAAAGCACTTACAAGCCCTTTCATTATTCTGAAAACATAATCAATTTGTAATTGTTTCATGAGCTTAGAGGAGCTTATCCAGCCAAGTTGGCTCTCACGGTCAGCATTAGCCCCTTTCTCCATTAACTAACCCCCTAGAAAAAAGGACAAAATAAATATGTTCAAAGATAAAAAGTAAACTGTAATAAACTGAAAATTGCCACAAGGAATGAAAAAAAGGATATGAAGAGACTTGTTCCAAGCCGACTGTTATATTGCTGTAATGTGACTGACATGATATCAAATATCAATTTGTTTGACCTTGCCTAAAAGACATCAATATGAGACCAAACCCTCTTAACATCTTGACATTGTTGCTATCTTGGATCCCTGCAACAATGTCAGATTGCTTGCCAAACAATACAAATGGAAAAACTAAGAAAATAAGTGATGTAAATCACAAAACACCATGAAACAACTGTAGAATCTGATACTTTACTGTTACTCAGAAATTAATGAAAATGATTGCATTGATATTTATTAAATTAATATCATCTTTACTGTTAGCAACACCTATTATTGAAATTTTTTTAAAACTCTCTGCTTTACTGGTGTACTTTGGTGAATTGCTGCAGTTAATGACCAATTTGACTAGTCATAAAGCAGTTCAAGTTGGCTTGATCATCAGTCTACATGAAACCATATCTTTGGCCAAGATATCTTTTGTCCTGTATATTGTACTGTGGTTCAGTTGCAAGAAAAGGGGGAGCAAAAAGCAAAATTATCATTGTTGGCATTGTCTCTTCATTTAAAAACTTCAGACACTTTCTGTGAAGCTTTGCTATGAGGCAAGTAGATTTGTCTGGTCTGTTTTAAATTTTTTTGTTAACGTTGTTAATTTTACTGTACAGTGCTGTACAGTTCCATTCACATTTTAATCATTAACATGCAATTTTCATATAGGGATAGTTCTACTAATGTAAATACCTTACATTAACATGTAAGAGTATATTTGTATGTTTTTGAAGAACTGTTCAAGTCCTAAGAATGGTTCAGTATTTTTCCAGTTTTGGTGTTGTCGCAGTTGAGGCGTGGAGCCACCTCTTGAACCCTTAGGTACCACTCCAGACACTGGATAAAAGTACAATACTTCTTTATTTTGTACTCCCGTGCACAAAGCACCCTCCACTCCACACTCATAAACAACAAACTCTCAAAAATAAACACAATTCTCTCTCCTCCTCGCCCAGACACTTGCCACCCTACCTCCCAGCTCAGCTCCATGTCTGGGCTTTCCCACAATCCTTTTATACACCCTGACCCGGAGGTGTTCCTGCCCAATCAGTCCATAGTTCCTTTTCCCTTCCGGGTCAGGGTAAACAGTCCTTTTCTTCAACCCGGGACCACGTCGTGTCTTCCTGTCATGTGACCGTGACGTACTCCCGGGTTATAGGGCGCATAAGAGTCCACAAGCCCCCCTACAGCGACTCCCGGTGGCCCCCAAGGTATCCAGCAGGGCTGTGTATAAAAACTACATAGTCCATGAGGCCCTGCTGGAACTCGGGGCACGATCATGCTGTCGGGAGAGCTCCTCCTGGCGGCGAGGGCCGGAGTAAAATGCCGGCAATCCACCACAGTGTCCACTGCAAATTTATACATTTTCTTACTATGTTGTAATCCATGCTACTTTACATAAAATAAAGCTCAACTTTCCTCACCATTTGATACATTTACTCTTTTCTGCTCGCTTGCTCATTTGCCCTTTAATTGTTTTGAAATCCAATTTCTAACTGACTGTGGACACCAGTGGCTTTGTTACAAAAACCTATCAAATGCTTTTTGCAACTATATCGAAATAGTTACATTTGCTCTGCCTACATCTTCTCACTAAGTTGTCAATTTAAACAGGCTTTGCCAGTTGCCTTAATCAGAATCATCCACTCATAATCTGTACTGAATTTGATTTGTAATACCCTATTTGCATACAAGCAGTTTTTTAGTTTATTTCTTAGTTTTAATCTTAGATGGCATAGATGTAAGACCTTGGGATCTATATGTTCTTTGACACATTTTATCCCACTTCTTGTGTTTCCTCAGATAACAGTTGTTTTGTTTTATCAGAATTAATAGCTGGAATTTGTTTACTTGTTGTTTAATAATTAACACCTTTCATTGTTTTTTGCACCGATCCAGGGATCCGTTGTAACTAGTGGCTGAAATATATCAGACTTCTTGTTTTATGTCTTCATGAGCCATTCCATTTTTTGTTGCTTTGTAAATATTTTCTTGGCTGTTTCCTGTTTATTTTCAGTGATTTTTCCTCTTGTTAACTTTTCGGGCTTTGAAATGTACCTTTTTCTGCGTTTTGCTGGGCTGTATCATGGTGTGGCAGTTAACGCTGCTGCCTCACACCATGCAAAATGATAAATGTTAGGTTAAATGCTGGTTCTAAATTGGCTAGTTAAGTTTAAGTGTGAGCATTCCCTTCCCTATATCCAGGTTTACTTACTGCCTTGTGATCAATTTTACTTGTACAGGCTCTGGTGCCAGTGACTGTGATCAAAAAAATTGATTTCTTGAAGGATACAGCTTGCAGGAGCAGTAATTTTTTTGGTACTTTGTCTAAATTTTAATTGCATGTTTTTTTTCTTAATCTTTCAGATACTTTTAGTTTTTAGTTGTAATTTCCTGTATTCATACTGGTTTTTGTATTTTTTTCTGTGTTTTCTTGCTGTTTTTTTGTTTTGAAAACTCTAATGTTTACAAATTATATGTCTTTGTTTTTATGTGCATTGATGTATTTTCAAGTACTGTTTCAAATTTAATCTTGCTTTGATTGCTTTTCCTTAAAAAATAAATCACATCTTTTTCTCATACTTTGCTTTTGTTGTTAGAAAAGGCATGGTCTATACAGGCACTACCCTATGTTGAAGTTGAGAGTATTACAGAGATGAAGCAGGCATTTTTCCAGTTTTCCCTTTTCACTGGTTCTTTTTGGTCAATGTGTAAAATGTTGAAATCACTTAAGATAACCATGTCTTATGTGCTTCATGTATATCTTAATTGACTTGTGCATTATGTTTTTGTTTGTTACAAAATTTCTAAGGCCTGTTATAAACTCCAGTCTGTAAATATCATCTTTACTAATTTTTTCCATTGATAGTAGTGTCTTTAGTTCTTTTTTTTTTGTCTAAATTATTATTATTGATATGTATACATCATTCTTTCCCACTTCTTAAACTAAATTACAGTATATTTTCTTTCCCTGGGTTCCATTAGACTTCATTCTGTATTTTCAATAATATCATGATTCCAGACTAATGCCGTTATTTCTAGTTTATTTTTTGTAAGTTCTTTTGCATAAAAATTATCATATTATGTTCATAGAGAAAAGCCAAGCAAAATGACACCTTTTATTGGCTAACTAGAAAGATTACAATATGCAAGCTTTCGAGGCAACTCAGGCCCCTTCTTCAGGCAAGATGTACTACATATTATGTTCAAAAATTGCCATGTAATAATTTGGTCTTTTCTATGCATTTTTCTTCTAGATTCCCTTTTTATATTCTAGTTGAAATGTTTATGCAATTCCCTGTAGATCAAGTTTTCTAGAATATTTGCCATTTTTATGCAGTAGATAGTCTCTCTCATAGGTAAATTATGTGTTTTGGGAGGAGTGTTTCCAGTACTTTGTGCTTTCAATATCTTTTGGCCTACTATAAATTCTGCGCAGAAGGTGTTTGAGTGTCATTTGTCAAAGTGTGTCTACTCTGTGTGAGGAGACAAACTTAACTTCCTCATAGATGGCATACTGTTGTCGACTCAAGATCTCTGTTGCACATAAATTTGTTGTGTTACCAAAGATGGAAAATCATGCAGTTAACTCTCATTTTCTTCCTCACTCCGATTTTGATATTGTTACCATCAGACAGTTACCAGATTTTGCTTTTCTGTTCTTTTTTCTCAATACTGTTTATCTGGCTGTTGGTGGAAATGTTAGACTTTGATGTCTTTATTTTCTAGAATACTAGATTATACAAGTACTTGCACCTTTCTTATGTTCAGTTAATACCTGAACTTTTGCAAAACAGCTGTGCTTATTTCTATAGTGAACTAGTCTGTTAAAATATCAAATTTAATTCTTCTAATCTTACAGCAAGTTTTATATATAACTGTGGCAAATAAGGGCGCTCTCGTCCCCTTGAACCCTCAGACGACACATCAGACACCTGATACAAGTCCAATATTTTGAATTTATTATAATAATACTGTGCACATAGCACCACTACTCCAATAAACAATAACAATCAATCCTCCACTCCTCCCAGCAGCTCTGTCGCACTTCCTCCCAACTCTGGCTCTGGCTGCTGGGGTTACCCATGGTCCCTTTATACTTCTTGACCCAGAAGTGTTTCTGTCCCTCAGTCCATGTGACTCTTAACACTTCCGGGTCAGGTGAAAACTCCTTTTCTTCAGCCCAGAAGTACGTCATTGCTTCTCTCCCCTCGACTGGAAAGTACTTCTGGGTTATAAGGCAAATAGAAGTCCTTGGGCCTCCCTGCAGCGTCCCCTGGCGGTCCCCATGGTATCCAGCAGGGCTGTGAAGGGAAACTCCATGGTCCATGATGCCCTGCTGGAACCCGGGGCATCTCCACGCTGCAGGGAGGGCTCCACCTGGCAGCTTGGGGGTATTGGCCGGGATAAGCTGCCAGCCATAGTCCACAATATTCTCCCCTCAGCGAAGAACTATGGTTCAAAGCATCCAGCCCCGCGAGGGATGTCTTCCTCCAGGAGGGAATTCCGGTTGGACCTTGATCATTCCGTTTAAAGTAATCCCTGGAGAACCTAGGGGGAACATCATATAGTGAGACACTGTATCCCCCGTTCTCCAAGGACAGTTTCAGCAAATATGGCCCAGCCGGCAGCCTTTGTTCTCCTGCTATTTTCCTTCTGCGGAACTGGAAACAGTCCGGAAACTCGGGTTCCGCCCCTTTTCTCGCTGAGGAGGGTTCCATAGCCGCCCTTGTACTCTCCGCACCCTTTTCAACTTTGTCAGGAGACCCTCGTTTCTCTTTTAGGATCCCCTGTTTAATCTGGGATTTGTCCACAGTTTGGATCTCTCTATGGGAAAGAGAGAGCCCTTTTACTGTCTGCACCCTCTTCGAACTGTAAATAACCGGCCCCGCTGTCTTTAGGATCTCATCGTTCCGGGAGACAGCACTATTC
The DNA here is from genome assembly GCF_900747795.2 of Erpetoichthys calabaricus. Lineage (NCBI taxonomy): Eukaryota > Metazoa > Chordata > Cladistia > Polypteriformes > Polypteridae > Erpetoichthys > Erpetoichthys calabaricus. The sequence continues at coordinate 120,611,348 of NC_041406.2, read as the reverse complement.
AGCTGCTCCGGTCCAATCGATCCTTCCAACGGAAGGCTCGGTCATTACACAACACTCCTTTGTAGGGCCCGCAGCTACTTGGCAACCGCTACTTATTAATCACGGGCCCGAATCGCTCTGCGTCCCTGTATTATGCACGGTACCGGTAATACTCACCTGTACCGCCAAATCAACTAATAGAGACTCCCGACCAAACCGCCGTAGGTATTCTTCTACCTTTCTCAAGGGCACTTCGGTCGTTGCTCCCAGTTCTCCGATGTCCTTCTTGATCCTTTCCAGAGTCTGTAAAAAGCTATTTACGAGCTCGAGCAATTTCTCCAGCTCCCGTACATCCATAATGTTTTTTAACTCAGTCAGAGGCAGGCTAAAGCAATCACTAGTCTTACCTTCCGGCTGGGAGCCAATGAGCATGCCCGGTCCTGGCACGTGCTCTGTTGGGACTCGAACAGGCTCCTGGGAATTGGAGTTTTGCACCGTAGAGGTACGGGTCGCCGCCACCGGCTGACTGCAATCCACCTTTTCAAATTTAGCGGCGGACCGTTCAGTCATATCCTGTTCCTCTTTACCGTCATTCGTGGCTAGCGTTGCTTCGCTTGCCTCCCCTTTCCCCTTCAAGGAGCTCGGTTTCGTCGGGGAAACAACGACCTCACCTATGGACCGACGCTGACCTTCTCCTTCCCACAATCCTGTGGGAGCGATCACGTGTCCTCTTTCGGCGAATGAAAGGACCCCATCCTGGTCAGGTGACCGTTTGTAGTTCTTTTGGTTTCCCCAGCCTGCCCCGGGATAGTCCACATGACTATTCATGTCAAATAGCATCCCACAGTTCAGACTCCTAAATCGGCCAGACCCTTCATCATCACGGCCATCTTGCTCAGGTGGGAAGTATGTTTTCGACTCCCCATCAGATGCAAGAAGACAGGCTCCTGCAAAACAACTAAAATAAGGTCCCGGCAAATCGGACGTTTTTGTGGCACATACCTCCGGACTCCGATGGTGTTCCCGGTGTACAAAGAGGTTGTCATTTGTGTCCGATGTCCGACAGCCATCCCGCTGCCGTAACGCTCGGTTCCTCTTGGCGTCGATCATTGCCCTGTCTTCTTCGCTTCCCACTAGGTATGTCCATAGACGTGCACCGTCATTGGTAGTCTGCTCCTTTGGGCACCCCCATTCTTTTTCCTGGATTTCTTTCCCATCTCGGACCGATGTTTAGTGAGGCTTTCCGGTGTTGCAGCGCTGTCTGTTGGGCTTGCGTCAGTGTGGATTTCAACGGTTTCCCCGTATGTCGTGACAATGTCTTTGGGTTCTGTACACAGAATTATTTCTTTACTCATGTCCTCTGCCAAACCGATGGCCAGAGAATCCTGCCGACTACGCCACTGTGGCAAATAAGGGCGCTCTCGTCCCCTTGAATCCTCAGACAACACATCAGACACCTGATACAAGTTCAATATTTTGAATTTATTATAATAATACTGTGCACAAAGCACCACTACTCCACACTACTCCAATAAACAATAACAATATTCAATAAACAATCAATCCTCCACTCCTCCCAGCAGCTCTGTCGCACTCCCTCCCAACTCCGGCTCGGGCTGCTGGGGTTACCCATAGTCCCTTTATACTTCTTGACCCGGAAGTGTTTCTGTCCCTCAGTCCATGTGACTCTTAACACTTCCGGGTCAGGTGAAAACTCCTTTTCTTCCACCCGGAAGTATGTCATTGCTTCTGTCATCTCAACTGGGAAGTACTTCTGGGTTATAAGGCAAATAGAAGTCCCTGGGCCTCCCTGCAGCATCCCCTGGCGGTCCCCATGGTATCCAGCAGGGCTGTGAAGGGAAACTCCAAGGTCCATGATGCCCTGCTGGAACCCGGGGCATCTCCACGCTGCAGGGAGTGCTCCACCTGGCGGCCTGGGGGTATTGGCCGGGATAAGCTGCCGGCCATAGTCCACAATAACAAACAGCAAAGTTGAGACAGACGGGGATACCACTCTATGTTAGTATGTCAGCATTATGAGTCTTTTATTCTCTCTGTCACATTTACAGAAGCAGATGAGAGATGAGATGAGAGAAACAAAAACATAAAAGTATTTAAAGTTCAGCTCTATTGCATGTGTGTATTTTTTGTTTTAACTTAAAATAGGTAAGTCTTCGGCACTAACACACCTAAACAAACACCACTGTGGTCTGGGCCATGAGAACCTCCTACCTCCTTCAAAAATTACAAAAACACACAGCATAAGTTATGGCACTCTTGGGCTTGCCTCATTTAAATTCAAGAAAAATGATCATGCTCATTCTTCTTCAGCCTGCTGTCTTTCATTTGGTACTCCAGACGTTCCTCTAGCATGCTCACTTTCCTCCAGCCACATAGATTCTTCTGCATTACATACCAAAGGCAATATCTTTTCTTATCAAATATTCTAAATTTTAGTAATTTGAGTTTGTGGCATGTCCTGCCATGCTTCTCAGTCTGGATTCAGGATTAGATGCATTGTACTATACAGTCCATCACAAAATCAAATAGCAGAACAGGGAGAATGTGATGTCAGTTAATCTTGATTTTAGCCATTTATATTTTTTAGCTATTAATTTATTATTTAATTACACAGTAATTCAGTATCAGTTTAATCATTTGTTTAGAATAGTCAATAATAAGACTGTTACCTTGATTGAGCCAATTGATAAATGTGTACAACCCGTTTTGGTGATGCTCTGTAGTTGTGGTACACTGGGCAATTATTGCTTAATATACACTCACTGGGCAAATTATTAGGAACACCACACTAAAACTAGGTATGTCCTCCTTTTGCCCTCAAAACAACATTAATTCTTTTTAGCTTGGATGCCAGAAGATGTAGAAAACATTCCTTTGAGATTTTGGTCCATGTTGACATGACTGGATCATGTAATTTCTGCATATTTGTCAGCTGTGAATGTCCTGTTCCACCACATCTAAAAGGTGTTCTTTTGGATTCAGATCAGGTGAGTTGACAGGTTTAAAATGAGTTTTGCTTTGTGAAATGGTGCATTATCATGCTGGAAGTAGCCATTAGAAGATGGTTATATTATGCTATGAAGTGACAAACATGCTCAGAAACAATACTCAAGAAGGCCATGGAATTCAAGCAATTTTGGTTGGTATTAATCTCCTGTTGTACCATATTCCAAAGGTGAACAAATCATCAAAACTTTTTTGTTTTTTTGGATACCAATAATTGGTATCCTGGCTTCAAAGTCGAAAAATGAATACAGCACTGATGTGCACAAAACTGAGTCCAAAACAGAACTGAGGGAATAGGGAAAAGGTGGAGGCTTTTAAAGGGGAAGACAGGAAGTGAGGTCAAAGGGGTCGAGCTCATGAAGGTCTTCAACTATAAGCTCGAGCCCGGATGTGACATCACAGAGGCCGGAGCCGGCAAGGTCTTCTTCCATAGGCTCGGTCCCGGAAGTGACGTCAAGAGGACCAGGTGGGATCTCTCGTGAATGGTCTGCAGGAAAGGGAGAAAAAGAGTCAGTGCACTCTGTCACATCCTGGTCTGATTTGGAATTGCCCTTACTCAAGCCCTTTAGCTGCCTCCCATGCACACGTGTTTGACACTATATATTTATGTGATATCTGAATTACTCAAAGAGCATTGTGCAGCTTTCTAATTGGATGAACAAGGCTTGCTTCCCTGTATTAAATATTTACAAATATGTGTGTTATTTATGATTTATTCACAGAATATACAGTGTTTGTCTTCAGATGCTAGGTATTCTGAATCATCTTGTTAGTTTTAGAGTTGATGTGGAAGCCTAAAGACATAACAATGAGATATATTTTATCTAATCTAAAAAATGTTTTTTATTAACATGTTTAGTTTTCTACTTTTGGAAAAAATAAAGAAACATATGTTATTATTTTGATTCATATATATCCATCCATTAGTTATCGAACCCATCTAAATACAGTCATGAGCTGAACCAAACAGTTTAGCCCAGCCATCAGGTGCAAATCAGGAACCAATCTCAGATCAGGCACCAGTCCATCACAGAGTCAATCTAGGCTTATACTTAGAGTCACTTATACAGATACAGTTTGGAGAGTTGCCAGTTAGACTAAAATTCATGTCTTTGGGTTATGGAAAGATAAATAAAATATTTGGAGGAGAAATTACACAGAGATTACATGTATAAAGATTTCAGCTCTGAATAACAGCCGATTAACACTAAAAAAGTCGTAATGCTTGGCCACATTAAATTCCTTTGCACCTCCTCATCAGCGTCTTTTAACTGAAGAAAAAGAAATTGGGTTATGGTACAATGTAGACATGTCAGCTTGGCTGGTGCAAGGGTAAGAACTGCTGTCTCATAGCCAAAAGGTTGCGGGTTTGATCCTGGGTCCTTCCTGCATTTACCGTTTTGAGTATTGATCTGCTATTATTATCACTATTATAGAATAAAAACATATATTTGATTTGAGTCTGTAACAGCCAGCTGGAAGTGTCATCTCATGGAGTGAGACCGGAAGTGATATCATGGGAGCCAGATGGAATTTGGTCTGCAGGGAGATAAGAGAAAGGATCAATGCACTCTGCCACCCTCTGGTGTCCGTGAATTAACCTTCTTTTGAGCCCTTTAGCTGTCTCCTATGTGCATGTGTGTGACAAGACGCAAAACTTATAACAATTTAAATTTAACAGAGTTTACAAAATAAATGGATAATCCTTAAGCTTCATGATTGGGTTCTATGGTATTTTGAATTCTAACATGTGCGACAATACAGATATGTGCTAGAGTGTGTTTGTTTAAAATGAGGTCAAGGTTATAAATAACATCATGAGAAAACAGAATATTGTTTTGATAAGTTGAACCATGACCAAGCCATAAACCTTTGTACTTTTGTGAAGGAAAGTGATTTGTCATTATACAGTGCATCTGGAAAGTATTCACAGCGCATCACTTTTTCCACATTTGGTTATGTTACAGCATTATTCCAAAATGAATTAAATTCATTTTTTCCCTCAGAATTCTACACACAACACCCCATAATGACAATGTGAAAAAAGTTTACTTGAAGTTTTTGCAAATTTATTAAAAATAAAAAAACTGAGAAATCACATGTACATAAGTATTCACAGCCTTTGCTCAATACTTTGTCGATGCACCTTTGGCAGCAATTACAGCCTCAAGTCTTTTTAAATATGATGCCACAAGCTTGGCACACCTATCCTTGGCCAGTTTCGCCCATTCCTCTTCGCAGCACCTCTCAAGCTCCATCAGGTGGGATGGGAAGCGTCGGTGCACAGCCATTTTAAGATCTCTCCAGAGATGTTCAATCGGATTCAAGTCTGGGCTCTGGCTGGGACACTCAAGGACATTCACAGAGTTGTCCTGAAGCCACTCCTTTGATACCTTGGCTGTGTGCTTAGGGTCATTGTCCTGCTGAAAAATGAACTGTCGCCTCAGTCTGAGGTCAAGAGCGCTCTGGAGCAGGTTTTCTTCCAGGATGTCTCTGTACATTGCTGCAGTCATCTTTCCCTTTATCCTGACTAGTCTCTCAGTCCCTGCCGCTGAAAAACATCCCCACAGCATGATGCTGCCACCACCATGCTTCACTGTAGGGATGGTATTGGCCTGGTGATGAGCAGTGCCTGTTTCCTCCAAACGTGACGCCTGGCATTCACACCAAAGAGTTTAATCTTTGTCTCATCAGACCAGAGAATTTTCTTTCTCATGGTCTGAGAGTCCTTCAGGTGCCTTTTGGCAAACACCAGGCGGGCTGCCATGTGCCTTTTACTAAGGAGTGGCTTCCGTCTGGCCACTCTACCATACAGGCCTGATTGGTGGATTGCTGCAGAGATGGTTGTCCTTCTGGAAGGTTCTCCTCTCTCCACAGAGGACCTCTGGAGCTCTGACAGAGTGACCATCGGGTTCTTGGTCACCTCCCTGACTAAGGCCCTTCTCCCCTGATCGCTCAGTTTAGATGGCCGACCAGCTTTAGGAAGAATCCTCGTGGTTTCGAACTTCTTCCACTTATGGATGATGGAGGCCACTGTGCTCATTGGGACCTTCAAAGCACCAGAAATTTTTCTGTAACCTTCCCCAGATTTGTGCCTCGAGACAATCCTGTCTCGGAGGTCTACAGACAATTCCTTTGACTTCATGCTTGGTTTGTGCTCTGACATGAACTGTCAACTGTGGGACCTTATATAGACAGGTGTGTGCCTTTCCAAATCATGTCCAGTGAACTGAATTTACCACAGGTGGACTCCAATTAAGCTGCAGAAACATCTCAAGGATGATCAGGGGAAACAGGATGCACCTGAGCTCAATTTTGAGCTTCATGGCAAAGGCTATGAATACTTATGTAAACGTGCTTTCTAAATGTTTTTATTTTTAATAAATTTGCAAAAATCTCTAGTAAAGTTTTTTCACGTTGTCATTATGGGGTGTTGTGTGTAGAATTCTGAGGAAAAAAATGAATTTAATCCATTTTGGAATAAGGCTGTAACATAACAAAATGTGGAAAAAGTGATGCGCTGTGAATACTTTCCGGATGCACTGTATTTGCAACTAGACAGGATCTAACAGTAGTTTTTCATTCCTGGAGTCAAATATGACACGCTGATATATTTCTTGCTTGGTGAAGTGGATGAAGTGCTTGCTGACTGCTACTGAGCATCGCTACTTCTTTAATTATAATATAACATTAGCTCTTAAAAAAGCATTCAGACCTCTTTCCTTCCTGTAGACTTTATTATATTGTAGATTTAATTTTAAATGAGAAAGTTTGCCATTTTTGCACATCATTCTATACTCAGTAACCAATGATGACAAAGTGAAAATGTTTTTAGAAAGGTTTGCAAATTTACATCTTGCCTGAAGAAGGGGCCTGATTTGCCTCGAAACTTGCATATTGTAATCTTTTTAGTTAGCCAATAAAAGGTGTCATTTTGCTTGGCTTTTCTCTACATTCACAATGGCTAACACGGTACAACACCCTAGTACTAAAAAATCAAAAACTGAACTCTTACTTTATCCAAATTTTTGAGTACAGCTGAAAAGGGACTTTACTTTTTAAACTTTCCAGGGAGTGCCAGGAGCAGAGCACTGTGCAACAGGCATTTTTTGGTTTAGAAGGTTCTTTTTTGCATTTTTGACCTGCATGCACATAACCAAAAGAAACTGTGTTTAAATTGCTGGAAAGGGACTTTTGTTTATAATTTTGTAGGTTGTGAGGTGTTTGGAGCACTGTGCAGCATGGGCAGGGAACAGTGCAGGTAGTGGTAGAAGCCAGCAGAACAGCAAGTAAATAACTGGAGATGTAGCAGCAAATAGTGGAAAGTAAGCACGGCTCCTTAGTGGGGAGTTGTTAAATCATAAAAAGTATAATAACTACATTAATCAGTACATAGCGCTTATACTTGAGAGCAAGGGTATAAATGGTTTATATATTAATTGTGAAGCATTTATTTTAAGTACAGTGTAGACAAAGGGCTAGGCTTGAAAGTAAGGTGAGGTTTAGCATTAGTTAAATGTCCGGTAGTAAAGGCCACAGACGCTGAAAAGTGGAGGTGGATATCAGGGCAAACAGCGGACAGAATACTAAATATATAACCTGTGTCGTAGCTGTGAACAGTATTAAGTAAGCATTTTTCCCTAGTGAGAATTACTTATTAAAGCAGTACATAGTGCTTTTATCATGGAGCATCATGGCTAGTAGGAGAGCCAGTGTATAATTGTACATTAAATGGCTAGTAGGAGAGCCAGCGTATAATTGTACATTAAATGGAAGGAACACAGTTAATGTAAGTACAGATGGTGTAGGCAGTAGCACTGCGCTTGTAAGTAATAGAGTAATAAGAGAGGTTCAGCATTAGGATAACAGTTAACTAAGGAAGCAAGTAGAGGAAATCTAAAGTTTAGTAATTTCAAACAAAGATGCACAGCAAGCAGTCAAAAGATGAGAGTGTTACAGGAGATTAAGGGAATAGCAGGTGTTAAACAACTGTCAGTAGTTTCTCCAAATAGATATTTAATTACTAATTAAAACTAAAATTGCTAACATTAGATCTCTTCTTACACCCTTTCTTGATGACCCATCTGTCCCTTCTGTGTTTACAGCTGTTTTCTCATTAGTTTGAGATTGTATCTCTCCCTTTTATGGCAGAAGTAATTAGTCACCTTAAACCCACAACTTGTCTGCTAGATATTGTTCCTGCTCATCTTCTTAAACATGTTTTTGAAGTGGTTGGGACTAGTATTTTGGACATTATAAATAGTTGTCATATAGTTGTCCCAGCCTTTTTTAAACATGCTGTGGTGCAGCCTTTAATTAAAAATACAAATCTGGATTTTATAGACTTTTCAATATTCAGACCCATCTCCCTTTTTTTCTAAAATTCTGAGGAAGGTTGTCTTTCTATAGCTGCACACCTTTTTAAATGAAAATGGCATTTTTGAAGTATTTCATTTTAGTTTAAGAATACACCACAGCACAGAGTCTGCAAATTCTGGGGTACTAAATGTTTTCTTATTAATAAGTGATTCTGGGGATACTGCTGTCTACTGCAGCATTTAGTACAGTTGACCACAACATCCTTATTGCCTTTCTTGAGCAGTATATGGGTATACAAGGCACTGCTTTGAAATGGTTCAGGTCATACCCCATAGGCAGAAGCTATTCAGTCTGCCTGGGTGATCTCTCCTCATTCTCTGTTCATCACTTGTATGTTCCCACAAAGATCAATTAGGGGCCTACTCTTTTTTCACTGTATATGTTGCCCTTAGGATCCATTTTTAAAAAACGCAATATTTACAGTACATTGCAATTTAAAAATCACACAAGGAGTGCTGCATATGGCTTTAACAAGCCCTTTTTTGACAGCCCCCAGCCTTGACTCTCTAAGAAAACGAGAAAACTCCCAAACCACCCTTGGAGGGAAAAAAAATGTAAGAAATCTTGGGAAAGGCAATTCAGAGAGAGACCCCTTTCCAGGTAGGTTGGGCGTGCAGTGGGTGTCAAAAAACAGGATAAATACAATAATATACACGGAACAGAACACAAGTAATTCTCAATACAATAGTACAATAGTAATAGTACAAGAACAGAGCAAAATGCAAGAGTAGATTATATCACATAATAAGATTCCAATTTGTTCAGAGTCATAGAGACCACAGCCATCAAGGTGCCTCCACACTACTGGTCATTCCACAACTGAGTCAGTGTTTGGCCAGCCAATCTGATGTAAGGGCACTTCCACCTGATGATTCCAGTGCTCTTCTGTCAGAGATGACTTTTCCTTAGGCAGGCAAACAACTTGGCATTAGAGCAGTGGCACATGTGAGTACCGAGAAGAGAAACAGAATAGGTGAGGGTTAGTAACAAATGAATTATGTTGTAGTGCTAATGACTAACAACAGAGATGCAGTATTTCAGTTAATCAGCAGCTTCAGTCTGGGTATGCTAAACTGAAGTAGCGAGTCTTCAGATGGGATTTGAAAGCTGAGACTGAAGGGGCATCTCTTATAGTAGCAGGCAGACTATTCCACACTTTAGGCCCCTGTAACTAAAAGCTCAACCTCCCACTGTTATTTTATTAATCCTTGGAATCATAAACAGACCAGAATCTTAAGATCTTAATGTGCACTCTGGTTTGTAGGTAATGATAAGTTGATAAGTTCAGATAAGTAAGCTGGACCTTGGGTCTTAAATGCCTTATGTGCTAAAATTAGGATTTTGAAGTATGCCATAAACTTAACCGGGAGCCAATGTAAGGATTTAAGAACTGGAGTTATGTGTTCGTATTTTCTTTTTCCTATAATGATTCTTGCTGCTGCATTTTTGATTAACTGGAACTTGTATAAAGTACAATTTGAACATCCAGTGAACACCACATTGCAGTTGTCAATCCTACTAGAAAAAATGCATGAATTAATTTCTCAGTATCCCACATACTTAGAAAAAGCTTAATTTCCTGGCATTTTTAAGATGGAAGAAACATGTTTTGGACAATTTTATAATGTACACTTTTAATGACATGCTAGAGTCAAAGATAACTCCTAGATTGTGGGCTAATTCAGTAATACTAATGGTGATTCCAACTGAGTTAATTGATGACAAAATATTGTTGCAATCAGCATCGTTCCCTCCAATAATAACATCTCTGTAGTTCTGTTACATCCATTCCTTTAATTCATTAACACATCCAACTAAAGATAACATTGGTGAAATTTAATTTGGTATTAAAGAAAGGTATAACTGGGTGTCGTCTGCAATTTAGTGAAAGTTAACATTATGTTTTCTAATGATTGACCCCAGTGCAAGCATGTAAAGTGAAAACAGTAAAGGTCCAAGTACTGAGCCTTACGGGACACCATATCTCACTTATGTGTATAATGATGGAATACTGTCAGCACATTTCTGTACATTTTGGAATCGATTTGATAAATAAGAACTAAACCATGCAAGGATATTGCATGTGAGCCCAAAGTCATTTTCCAGCCTGTGTAGTATAATAGAATGGTTAATGGTGTCAAACGCTGCGCTCAAGTCTAACAATATAATCAGGATATCAGAATGTCATTTACAACACACACTAGAACTGTTTCTGTACTATGACCAGTACAGAAGCCAGACTGGGATTTCTCAAATTGTGATGCGTAAGGTGTGACTGAAACTGATTGGCAACTACTTTTTCAGGTATTTTAGAGAGGAAGGGTACATTTAGTTTGGGTCTATAATTATTACATATAAGTGAATCTAGGTCTGACTTTTTAAGTAACTGTTTGATGACTGACACTTTTAGTGCATCTGGTACTGTGCCATGCAATAATGAAATATTGATAATGCTAAGAATATGTGCTGCAAGAACATCAATTGGGTTTATTACTAGTATTGTTGGCACTGGACCTAGGGAAAATGTGGTAGGTTTCATTTCAGAAATTAAAGTTAAGACTTCCTGTTCTGTTACAGGGTTAAAATTTCTAAAGTGTTGAATGCAAGGTGTGACAAGGTTTGCCATGCTATTATGTGGTTTGCACTGTGATGCTGAGATCTGGAATATTATGTTTTTAATTTTCTCATTAAAGAAGTTCATAAAATCTGAACTGCTATTGTCTGTTGGTGTTTTGCACTGTAGAACTGAACTCCCATTTGTTAAATTAGCCACTGTTCTGAACAGTACACGAGGATTATTATTGTTATTTTCTATTAGTTTAGAATAATAGTCCGAACGGGCTTTAAAGAGAGCTTTTTATATTTTTAACACTCTCTGTCCATGCAGTATGAAAGACCTGCAGCTTTGTTGTTCTCCATTTATGCTTCAGATTTTGACAGTCTAATTTAAGAGTTCAAGTGTTCTCATTAAATCAGGGAGAGTTTCTATGTGCTTTGATCACTTTTGTTTTAAGGGGAGCCACTGCATCCAGAGCATCTCTCAAGGTCATATTATAATTTGATGTTAGCTGATCTAAATTGTTTTCCATGGTTACATTTGATTATAATTGATCTAAATGGTTTTTCACAATTACACTTGACGTACTCAAAGTATCCATACATTTTAAAGCAGAATTACATTCAAGATGTCGTACTGTCCTTGTTTTAATATGTGAGTGCATTGGTAAGGACAGAGCCAAAGGAAATGTAATTAACAGTGGTCATAAATAACTTAATAGAGTAGTATTTAAATTCTGAATTTCAACTCACTAAGTTATAATTACATCAAATGTGTGCTTATGATCATGAGTTGAACCTTTAGCAATCTGACAAAATCCTACAGAATTTAACAAATAACTAAAACATTTGCTAAAAGTGTCAGTTTCCACATCAATCTGTACATTAAAATCTCCCATCAACACTATGTGATCATAATTTATTGCCAGATCAGATAAAAGGTTGCCAAATTCATTCATGAACAATGAATATGACCGTGGTGGTCTGTGGACTAGCACTACAATTTGCTTGAATCTATTTTAATATTTTAAATAAATTCCTCAAAGGATGTGAAGTTGCCTCATTTTTAGAAGTGATTTGCATTTTGTCACAATGAATTATTCCAAGGCCTCCTCCTCGACCAGAATCTCTAGATTTATGAAGAATTGTGTATCCATCTGGTGACGCCTCAGCTAGGGGAACAGTGTCAGATTTACAAAGCCAGGTTTCAGTGAGAAAACACAGATCAGATTTTGTGCTTAATATAATATTATTTACCAAAACAGCTTTTCTTCCAAGAGAGCCAATGTTTAACAAGGAGCATTTAAAACTGCATAGTTCTTTCTGAACTGGTGATATATTTCTTGTTCCTCTTTCTTTCCATTGCTACACAGATAATGCACAGATATATTTTCCACTGAAACAGATCAATACAAATTCTTTTAAACCTTTATTGGAATGTCTGGAAGGCATTAAAATATGGATATCACTATGTTTTCTTAGTCTAAAAGACAAAAAAATAGAAATTATGTGTTTTAGAACTTCTGATCGTACTGTTCTCCTGCAATTAATCTTGACAACCTACTGTAAACCCTGCGCAGAAAATCTTGGTGTGATTTTTGATAATGCCCTCAAATTTGATAAACAAATTAACTCCATTGTGAAAGCTTGTTTCTATCAACTCAGGGTATTAGCTAAGGTCAAGCCCTTTCTTTCTGTACATGATTTTCAAATATTAATTCGTACGTTTGTGTCTCCTTGGCTTGACTATTGCAACTCATTATACATTGGATCACTCATCCCTTGCTCATCTTCAGCTAGTCTAGAATGCTGCTGCCAGGCTTCTAATAAACACACGAAAGCAGAAATCACATAACACCAGTCTAAGTTTCTCTTCACTGGCTTCCTGTTCATTACAGGATTGAGTTTAAAATTTAACTGTTTTAAAGTCCGTGAATGCTTTAGCCCCCTTTTATCTTACTGACCTATAAGGTTCAGTTTATACTTCACGCTCAGAACGCATACACGCACGTATCATGGCTGCAACGTATTCTCTGTGTTCCTTTGATGCATCCTCTGAGCACCTCCTCAGAAATGAACGCAACATGTGCGACAAGTTGCAGTACCAGCAAAAAATCAGGGGGCATAGTGTGTTCAGGTTGGAACGTGAGTCTTTGTTTACTATCAACATGTGACAGCAAGCTACTTTGCATTTCCTACAGGATCAATGTACATGTTTTAATATTTGATGTGGTGAAGCAAATCATCAAACTTAAATGCTGACATACAAATGTGTTAATGGTGCTTTTCTTCATCTATTTCTTGCATAGGCAATGCAAGTATTGCATCTTCCCTATCATAATCACTCGATACATTTTAAAGGTCTCACATACCATCTTCTGTACCATCTTATTTTTTTGGCACCTTTGCAACAGCATTAAAACGTATTTAAGTATTTTTGAGCCACAGAGAAAAAAAATTGGGACACAGTGAATTAAAAAAGGTCTATTTTGTGACCTTAATTGACTTTAATCTTGTAGTTTATTTTGCCATTAAAGTAGAACATCATAAACGTCATCTTAAAACTGACACACTTGTTAATTGCTACATGCTTCTGGGGCTTCCTCCTGCACTGAAAACAGCGGCAAGGCAGTCATTTCCACAGAGAACACATTAAAATTTATAATATTCTAGCTCTATGCACATTTATTAATTCTTAGATTTATACTTGATATCATTCTCGTGATGAAATGTGTTAAAGCATGTATATTACATTTTACATGTAAATAATTAACTTCATTTAAATAGTTAATACTGTTAATAATTATACATGTGGAAGCAACATGGTGGCGGAGGCAGTAGAGCTGCTGCCTCGCAGTAGGGACTCATGTCCATGGTTTTCCCTGCCTTAAGTTTGTATGTTTTCCTGGTGGGTTTCCACAGTGTGCTCAGGTTTCCTTCCAAAGACATGCAGGTTTAGGGATTTTGTGATGCTAAAATTACACTCACTCGTGTGTGTGTGTATTTGCATTCACCTTGCGGTGCTGTTGCCCCATCAAGGGATCGTTTCTGCCTCATGCCCGACGCTAGCTGGAATGGGCACATCCCTGGATTGATAGATATAATCATTAAACATCCATCCTTTTCAGAGATATTGTGGCAAGGTATCTTGGGAAAATAATGGATGTTTCCTGCAATTCACAACACAGCAAAGCCAAACATTGTTTTCTGACCGTGATGATATCTCTGCCACCTGGTGGAATCCTCCAGATTTACATAAAGTTTGCGTGTAAGTATAAACAGTACACAGCTTGCGTAGCTTTTTGACGTAAAGTGTATTTGGTAGTTTTGGACTTCAAGTATACCAAAAACTTAAACCTAGCTATGGCCTTCCATCCTCTTCCTTTTCTTCTGTCTGAAACTTCCTCCAGCTTTAAGAACATGCAGAGTCTCAATAGCCTTGTTCTAAGTCCATCCACACTTCATTCTCCCTTACAAGCTCTTTTTCTTCTCTCAGGAAACATTATTCTAAAGTGGTGTTTGTTGCATAAGGCTTTCTATAATCCTCTCTATCTAATTAGTCAGTGATTTCAGTGACCAGATCCTGCTGGGACACCATCTTCAAAAATAAGAAATATGTTGAAGAACCTAGACCATCAATTCATCTTGATCCTTTTTGCCATCTGTGCCGTTTTGGTGTGCCTGGTATGTTCATGCATACATTGCCTCCATCTTTTGACTTTTTGGTTTTTAGTTTCCAGCCCATTTTCTGTGATGCTGTCTGTCTCAATTCTCCCTTTAGTGCAAATACTTATTCTCCTTGACCTCTGTATTCTGTCCCTCTTTGTGCATTATGGAATGTTCATCTTTATGGGCCAACTACTGAACTTTGCTTATTTTCCACTGGAAGAGCCCTAATTAAATCTCTGTGAGTAATTTTCTGTCCTTATTGTATAATCTGATACATTTACAGCAGTCTGCCTCTTATATTAATTAAAGCATCTAGAGCATCAATCCAATAATACTGTTTGCTTCTGTTGTAGTTAAAACTTTAATTGCCGGAAACCTCCAATACAATAGCACCTCGATGATATTTTCCCTCACATATTTCTAGCTGTTCTTTAACCTTTCTTTTCTTTACCCAAGATTGTGTGGCAGGTTAATGGCATCATCTTTTGTGTTGGCACTGCATGAGACTCCAAACTTATGCATGGTATGGTGTGCCTTTCTGAATATTAGTTTTATGCTTATTATGTCATTTACTACAGTTAAGGGCTATGTAATCTTGATTGTATTAATTAAAATTTATCACATAAAAGATTCTTACACATAGCTGCAGTATGTCCTAGTTTTATCTTGTGCTTGCCAAACTTAGATACAGTGGATTCAGTAAGTATTCAGACCCATTCAATTACTGCAGATTTATTGTGTTGTAGATTAAATTTTAAATTGATAAATTTGCCATTTTTGTGTATCAGTCTACACTCAATGACCCATAATGACAAAGTGAAAAACTGTTTTCAGAAAGGTTTGCAAATGTGTTACAAATCAAAAACTAAAGTCTCACATTCATGTAAGTTGTCATACCCTTAATTCAGTACTTTGTAAAGGCCCCTGCATTAAATACAGCTTCAGGTCTTCTTGTGTACATTGCTTTTAAGCTTTGTTAAATTGGATGAGAAGTTACTGTAAACTGTCATATTCAGGTCTCTCCACAGAAGTCCTATGGATTGTAATCTGAGCTTTGGCTGAGCCACTCAAGAACAGTCTGAGACTCGTCTTGAAGCCCAGTGTAGCGTTGTCTTGGTTGTATGTATCAGGTCATCGTCATTTGGAAAGATGAAACGTCACCCCAGTCTGAGGTTGCTTGCACTCAGGCTTTTCTTCAGGGACCTCTCTGTATTTGGCTGCATGCAACCTTCCCTCACAACTAACCAGTCTCCCTGTCCCTGCCTCTGAGAAGCACCACCATGCTTAACCATAGGAATAGGAATAATATTAGGCAGGTGATGAGCAGTCTTCATCAGGTATAGTGCTTGGAGCTCGGACCAAAAAGTTCACTTTTTGAATAATTTTTCTCATCTTTTTCTCATGCTTTCAGAGTCCTTTAAATGATGTCTGGCAAACTCCAGGCTGGCTGTGACATGCCTTTTACACAAGAGTAGCTTTTGTCTACCCACTCCACTATAAATGCCTGATGAATGGAGTGCTGCTGAAATGGTTGTGTTTCTGACATTTTCCCCCATCTCAGCAGAGGATCTCTGAAACTCTGTTAGAGTATCTGTCGGTTTCTTGGTCACCTCCCTGGCAAAGATCCTTCTTAGCAATTTGCTCAGTTTGGGTCAACTCCAGAAAGAGACTTACTTCATTTCAGAATTATTGAGGTCAGTGCGTTCCTGGGAGCACTCAAAGCTTTAGAAATGGTTTTATAACTTTACCCTGATCTGTGCCTCACCACAATTTTATTTCAGAGGTCTTCCAAGAGATCTTTGGTCTTTATGGCTTGCTTTTTGCCCTGACGTGCAGTGTGAATTGTGGGACCATATATACACAGTTGTGCATCTTTCTAAACTACGTCCAATCAATTCCATTTTCCACAAGTGGCCTCCAGTCAAGTTCTATACACTTCTCTTAGATAATTAAAGCAAACGGAACAGATTTTAATTTTACTTTTTAGTTAATTTGAAAACCTTTCTGAAAACATGTTTTCACTTGTGATAATGGTTGAGTGTAGATTGATGGGCAAAAAGGCAAATTTATCCACTTAAAATTAAATCTACAACACAATGTTGTTTGCAGAGAGTAAACAGAATCCACTGTAGATAATAATAATTCAGTATAAGATGGTCCGTCAGTCATTTTCTAACCCGCTTAGTCCAGAACAGGGTTGTGGGGTCTTCTGAAACCTCTCTCAGCTAGAATAGGGAGAAAGGCAGGAACAAACCCTGGACAGGACGCCAGTCCATCACAGGGCAACCACACATACACACACATACACCAGGGCCAATTTAGGATTGGCAATGTATGTAACCTGTTGGAGCTAATTTATTTTGACTAAAATTGAAGCATATGGTATGACTAAGGCTGTTTCTGGGAATAGGTTGTCTAGGCAAGAGTCTAGGGCACCCTCTAGTGGTCAAAGAAACCGCTCTGGGCAACACAATATTTTTTAAACAATACAGACCTAAAAACAGTCAGACTCAAATATTGTTTTATATTATTTTTGCATACTAGTGATGTTTGGTCTTAACGTCTGACGACCTACACAGTCCAACAATAACACGAACAACAACAACGATGATGCAAATAATAATAATCCTCAGACTGTATCAGAGAAGAGACAGATATGGCAAAATAACATTAAACAATCAAAACAGCAACAGGACTGTAGCTCTTGAGTGAATTTCTAAAAGCTGATTTAATCCAAATTATGATTGTCTCCCAAATGGACATTCATTAAAACTTGTGTTAAAACTCAGAAAATATCGTCGTCTGTTGCTCACCACTATTTGTGAGATTCACTCTGGGCATGTTAAAGCAGTTGTGTGTTTTTTTTTTGGATAGGTAGATTGCATTATTTGCATACACAAGCATAGGGTAAATAGGAATTGTGGGTACAGATTCCTATTTAAAGATAATCATATTCTGAATTTAAATGAATGTTGTCATTATGCTAAGTTTTCAAGTTATTTTATTAATTTAAATGACGTGTATACGAGGTGCGATCCAAAGTTCCCGGAATGCATTTATTTAAAAGCATACACACCAAATAACTATTAATGGTGAACAGTTTCTTCAAAATAGTCACCCGCTGAGTTGATACACCAATCCCAGCGAGATTTCAACCTTTCAAAGCACCTCTGGAAGTCGTTTTTTGTCAGTGTGTTCAAGATGTCAGTTGTTACCGCTTGGATCTCCTCCACCGTCTCAAATCTGCGTCCCTTGAGCCTCATCTTCATCTTAGGAAATAAAAAAAAAATCAGACGGCGCTAAATCAGGGGAGCACGGAGGGTGGGGAATGGCAGTAAACTTTGTAGAAGCCAAAAATTTGCGCACAATCAGAGATGTGTGAGCTGGTGCATTGTCGTGATGCAGAAGAAATGACTTGTCAGCCCACGTCTGAGGATGTGTTCGGCAAATTCAATTTTGCAAATGCCTTAGAACATCCCTGTGGAATGCTTGTTGCAACATTTCATGGCTTTCTTTTGCTGTTTTTCCCAGTTTAAAACAGAATTTAACACACACTCTTTGCTCTTTCAAATCACTCATTTTCACGAACAACCCTTCACAGACACAACCGAAGTTTACATGAGAACTGCGACTTGAAAAACAACTGCACTGATGTTATAACGTGTGATAACAGCTCTCAAGGACAACTTGAACTGCTATCTAGCGGTGATTGATATAACCAAACCCTTCTGGCTGCAGAATAAATGCATTCCGGGAACTTTTGGATCGCACCTTGTATGTTACAGTAATGTCTTCGTTAAAAAACAAAATTATATGTAGAATGACACCATCATCAAAAGACACACATTTATCTGCTGGTTTAAATAGATAACTATAGAAACTTCACCATAGGTTTAGCAATAACTTAAATGTTTCTTTCTTAATTGTCTTTTAAGAAATGTTAAAAGCAATAAATAAAAGACTACTAATACAGCCCAATTCCTACTTATTTTCTGAAATGGAACCCCTCAAGAGCATATTTTTCTGAGACAGTCTTGTAAACAGATGTTGCTATAGCTCAACATTCTTAAATTGTGAATTCAGATTTCCAGAGTTATCGCTGTCCCCAGTCCTGTCTCCGAGAGGTGTCAATGTGCAGGTCTGGCAGTGATGATTCCTCCATTTACAACTTTGTCTAGGGCAGCAAAAATCCTAGAACCAACTCTGGGCATGACTAATAATCAAATATATATTAGACTAAAAAGTAAAGTTAAAACTAAATCAAAAAGTGATGTTAAAAACAAACATGGTAAAAACTAAGGGAATATATAGCCAAATTAATTTATATTTGCAGATTGAGGCATGTCACTTTGTCTGTTCAGAGAATAAAACAATCTAAAACTTGTAAGTTTAATGATTTTTCTTCACCTTCAATTTCCCTGGTGTATCCCGTTTTACGATTTTACTCTTGTTGTAGTCCTACTTCCCCTATTACTTCAATTGATTACGTTTTATCCCTCATCCTCTTTCCCTTAATTGTAGTTGATTCATTCCACTTGATCCCCTTAGTCTTGTTTGTATCCTGTTTTAACTTATTGGGTTTCTGTTATCCCTTATGCTCTTGTCTTTGAGTAACTGAAAGCTCCCTGTCCAGGTTAGAATAAATCCCTCTGAAAGTTTGACCTTGTCTTCTGATTTTGAGTGTCTGAATAGGCTGAATTTCTTTACAGTTCAAGGATGCAGCAGCTAGCTACATAAAAGCACGGAAGCACAAATATGCTGTGAAATGTTATGAACTAGACAATGAATATGACTTGGCCTTGAAGGCGTATTGCAGTGCTGAGCTATTTGAAGAAGCAGCAGAGGCATTGGAAAGGTATGTATCTTTACTAAACTCGTATTTATTTCTGTACAGTTTTTTTTGTAAAGTTTATTGTAATGTTGACTGTAATGTGAAATGTCCAATATAAAGTACCAGTGAATGGATTTCTTGATTATTTATTCTTTCTAGATACAACCAGAAACTTCAAACTAAGCTGCCATATGAAAAAGACAATTTCTTTCTGCAAGCTGCAGCTAAATATCACAAGGAGAGAAGGCATGTGGAAATGCAGAAGTCATTGTCTAACCTCCCTTCAGAAGAACAACTGATATTCTTTAAAAGATATGGCTATGTTAAAGAGGCTGCAAATGTTCTTAAGAGCCAAGGACGAGGGGAAGAGGCGGCAGAATTAATGCGTGAACATGGTGATCTAATTACAGCAGCTGAATTAACTGCCAGGCAAGACTTTAGAGCTGAATGTTTGCTAGCTGAAGCTCGAAGGGGCTATTCTGTTTTGCAGAAGAGTACTAATACTAATGACTTGGAGGTGAAGCATATAATGCAGGTTTTAAAACAGGCCAACCAGCTCTTCAAGGAAATGAAGCAGGTTATTGGTTCTGCTGAGGTCCTGCTCCTGAGAGGGTTAATAAATAAAGATGCAAATGACATCAGAAAAGCATGCATACACTTTGTAAAGGAAGGCCACAATGCAGGAGCAGTAGAAGCTCTTCATATGCTGCTCTGCTATCCTCTTGACTGTGTCTCTAATTTACTGGAATATCTGAAATGTTTTGAGATGTTGATTCAGTTGGCTAAAGCTGTGGAGAACCCTCGAACCAATGGGGACAAAGAAATTGTCAAGTCTTGTTATGAATTTTATGGAATTATGCAGATGGACGACACTCAATGTCTCATACCCAAAAAGGAGGCTGGAAGGGTCCTTAATTTCATGTTTGACTATGGCCCAGGTCTTCAGAAAAATTTAATTGCTGATGATACTGCCTATAGAGTGCAGAATAGAGACTTAAAAGTAGTGATCATGAGGCATCTTTTAGGGAAACTATCTGATTTTGCAGAGACAATCAAATCTCTTTGTGAAGACATTCCACAAGTTTGCACCAAGTACATATGTGGCTTTGATTGTCAGTATGAAAAATGCGTTGATTTTCATAAAGCCCCCCAAAGGCATGAGCTAAAATCCTCCATTCATGCAAAGGTATATCTTGTAGCCTTAAATGGAATGCTATTAGCTGCCAGGGAGCTATTTGATAGACAGATATTTAGCGAAGTAGATAACATTGAGAACAACGTCACCAAAGATGCATTTGCCATGGTTCAGTCTCTTTTCAGGACAGTCTTCCCAAAGCATTTTCACCTCAGAACTCTTTCAGACAGTAATAGAGCTACAGAGGAAATCCTTTGTATAGTAAGAAAAATACCCTTTAGGTGCTATGCAAGTACTATTAAGGATTATGTTAACCAGCGCATTCAAGAGGAAAAGGCTGTTTTTCAGAGAGAATCCACTGATCTCTGGTTGGAGATTTTTCAAGTTCTCCTTCTCACTTCAGGTTATCCTAGAGATTTGGATAATTTGCTTATAAGGGTAGAACAACAATACCAAAATGATGTAAGTAAGGTGGCAAGTACAAACACTAAAACAGTTGCAGGCTTTCATGGCATGTTGCCAATTGAAAAGGGCAGCAAGGAATGCATTAGCTTCTTCAGGCTCTTCCTGGTTTCCATGAGAGATCTCTATCAAAATAAAGATCCCCTGAAATGTGTTCACAGTTTTTATCGGTTCATGAATGTTATTGTAAAGAAGAACAGACGCAACATGATTCCAGACATTGGCAACACAGTCATGCTGATTGAATTTCAGTTTGTTTTGACCTGCTTTCTTCTCATGCGCATATGTGGGAATCTATCCATGAGCTTGCCAAAGAGCTACCTAACACTACTAAACCTCTGGGATTTCCTGTTAAAGGGATCTAGTTCTTTAGTCATATCTAACTGGTACAAACCAAAGGAGCTGTACAAACTGAGGCGCCACCTTGAGTACCTCATTGGAGTAATGTGTGGTCATGTAAACTCAGACTTCAATGTTTTGGTTGATGCCTCCAGTAATTCTAGCTTCATAATTTCAGGAGAAACTGAAAGGACAGTGGTCTTGTGCTTGGTGATGCTTATCAATTGTATCCAGATCACCAGTCCCAGGTTTGCATTCTTCATACGAAGCAACCTCATTAATGTGGCAGACACACTGAAGAAAGTTCTAAAAAAAGAGAAATGCCAAGTTCCTACAAGGCTAGTGGCCACCATTGATGAGGTAAACAATGCTAAAAGTATGTGTGATGTTATTGAAAGCCTTCAAGTTTTGTTGATCCAAAGAGATGAAGAGTATCTATTAGACTGCACTTGGGATGATTCTAAAAGACAAATATTCTTCAGAAATGCCAATTTGTCTAGATGCCAATATATACTGGAGCCAATTCAGTCAATCTCTTTGGCTCTGGAGGCTTATGACGATACTTTAGACAAGGAGGATTTGGAAGAGGAGGTTGACCCCAACATTCAGTCTTTGAAAAATCAGCTGTGTATCCAGAACAAGTGGAGAAAGGCTATTTGGAAGTGCATTTTGTTGGTTCGATGGATGGCATTAGTGCAGCCTAAGCCCCAGTCTAGGGAAAGTGCCCGGTTTGTCTCTAGCAACTTTCCTGAAGCAAACATTGACAGAACCCAGTGTGACCTGTGTGGTGTGAAATTCTGGACCCACACATCTGAAGGACAGTTAAGGGATGTACTACCTGATGAAGGAACTTCAGTAATGCATGATTCTGATGATTTGTGGGAAGAAGGGGAGCCTGCAGGACAAAAAGGTGTTTGTGACAAAAAGGATTATCGAAGCCATGTGTTGAGCCAAGAACATAAACATAAGTTCCAAGACTATGAGAATTATGAACTCTATTTTTCAGAGCATTTTGATTCACTGATTACCAGTTCCAAAAAGATTATCCAGGAACTGAAGGACTGTAAGGTCTTACATCTTCCAAGCAAAGAGCAGACTGAAGGAAAGTTGGAGGACTGTATTCAAAAAATTACATCTGTTGTTAAGGATATACACAAAAGAAAAGATTGGGCTTCAGGTAAGACAGTATGTTATATGTTATCTTTAAGTGGAAAGTACAGAGCTTTGTTTTAGTAAATTTGTACTGGTGGCTGTCCTTTGCCTGGCATTAATCGCTCCAGAGAGAGGGAGAGAGATCCTTTTTAACATGCAGTGTTTATGTAAATAATAATGAGAAAAAAAATTGCTTGAGTGTCTTCTTTTTTTACTTTCTTTGTGATGTTTTCTTCCTCTGGAGTTTCACCCTACATCTGATGCATATTGAATGAGTAGTTGAAGTTTGGTCCTATGCTTTCCAGCAATGAAAACAGCAAATATTTAAGTGCTGCCTAAGAGGGTAGTGGCCTCCAGCGACAAGAGGCATGGCTTTGCCCTGGACTCATCCACGTTGAGAATATTCTAGAAATAGAGGGATAAGAACGAATAAATATTTTCTAGGCTATAACTTAATGTGGTGAACGACCACTTGAAAAAACTCTTAGTTAAAATGCTTTCCATACATTGGAATGGGTTGCCAGTTGTGCTGTGCTGATATATCTACTATTTAAGGCTATGTCTTCTTGGTGAAGATCGCTTTGTTGTAGTAACATTAGGCTGTGCAGTGTCTCATAAAAGTCTATTGACATTGACTTGGGTCATGACTAAAACCATGACACGGTCTACCAGATTGAGGTAATATAGTTACTGCTATTGGACACAGCAGATGCTTGTAATGATTCTGGAGCTCTTAAGATTTCTTTTGGATAGGTGCAGAAATTTTTCTGTGTCAGAGATGCTTCATCTATACAAGAATCATTGTTTGCTTCTATTTGTTTTTCTCATAGGCATTTCTGAGGTAAAGAAAGCTGCTGATGATTTGCGGAAGAGTGTAGATGGGGCACAAAAGATTTTGGACATGTCAAAGGGTGAAACATACAACTATTGTGAAGGTATGTTAGTTTGTAAGTAGAATGGAGTATGTGATGTCTTTCTAACTGGGTACTGAGGTCTCTGAAGGAAATGTGAAGAACTAGTACACTGTGGAGCAAAACCTTTCTGGCACCTTTAGTAGTCAGGCCTGGACAGAACAGAATTGGTTCGCTTGCATGCATAATATAAGACTAGAATATCTGCCGCTTGCAATTTTGTATAAACAGAAAAAAACTGTTATGGGGTGAATTAAACAGTCCCACTTTTTACTATTTTATACAGAGAGACAGATGTGAGTGTGCCAGATATATGTTGCATTTCATGAAGCATAAAATATCTGTTACATTATCAAAGCAAGAAAAAGTTTTCATTAACAAGTTTATCCATTTACGGAATTGGTTTAAAAATAAAAATAAAAACATGCTCAGTTGGTGTTTGAATTGAAAGCTTGATGATATGCCTAATCAGCTGACGGTTGCAGCCATTTTAACTTGTAGTGTGTCACATTTAAATGGGGAAGTTGAAATGATGTTCAGATTAATTGCCTTTTAAAACAGCATAATACATAACCCAGATAAATGAACGAAAGTTTTGTATTCATCCTCTAATTGTAATGAGCACGAATACAGTTGTATTTCCAACCACATCTCAATTTCATAGCCAACCTATCCAGTTCAGATTGATCTGTTCTGTATTAATGGAAGAACATATTCTTGTAAACATGCAGTTAGACGGACTGCTAAAATAGAATACTTTATTGCTGAGACTGAATCATCAAAGACAACCTTTATGTTGTGCTTTTGAAATCAAGCTAATTTTCATTAATATAACAACTAATATGTGCTAAAAGTGATGAAAGCACAACCAAGACACATCTGGATGGTACAAAAGCAAATAGAATGCAACCTTCAGGTATGAGTACCGTACATATACTCACATATAAGTCAGGTCCTGAAATCCAAAAAATCGATAATAAAATCAGACCCCGACTTATACGCCCATTCAAAAATGCGACACTTTTTTTTTTTTTCATCTTCTTGCCTCCTCCAATCTCCAATTCTCAGATGCATCAAATTTTGTTGCAGCAGCGAAGTTACCAATTTCTTTTGGTACTTCAATGACGTTTAATTTAAAACCAGCTTCATATTTTCTTCTGATCGAACGCTCCATTGTAGATAAGGGATACTCTTACAAGAAAGGTGCATGAGGGTGTGAGATACAAAAAACACAAATCAGTGCAAATGTTGCTTCTGAATAGTTCGGGTATATTACCGTGTGGTCACATAGGCACAACACATAGAAAAAAAAGGCAGTGTGCTCCATGGTTACTCTCTCAGGTGGGCGTTAGCATATCATAATCTCTTAGACCAATAGCGTGAGTTTTCCGCATTCGACTTATACGACCAACATTATAAAATGCCAGAAATTATGCGGTAAAATCAAGTCCTGACTTATCCGTGGGAGAACTTATCCGCAAGTATATACGGTAATTGCTTTCCAAGTCATTGACAAATACTGGATTAATAAACAGGCATAATTAGTGGAATTGTCTGATTAGTTATGTGAGATAGCTTGAAAACAACAAAATAAAGGCTATTTTACAGGAATTCTGAAATACAGTGACTATGAAAAGTATTCACTCTCTTGTAAGTTTTTACATTTTATTGTTCTACAACATTGAATCACAGTGAATTTAATTTAGCTTTTTTGACAGTGTTCAACCGAAAAAGTCTTTAATGTCCAAGTGAAAACATATCTTTGCATGTGGTGTAAAGTAATGTCAAATATATAACACAGAATAATTGCATAAGTATTCAATCCTTTTAATATGACTGATTTAAATCATAAATGGTGCAGCCAATTGATTTTATAAGTCATAAAATTAGTTAATTAGTTAGTTAAATAACATGTCTGTAGTCAAGGGGTTTTAACTGATGTATAAATGCACATGTATCAGAAAGATCACTCCAAGCAAATCAATGAAATGATGATTGAAAAGCACAAGTCAGGAGATGGATACAACAAAATATTCAAATCGATGAATAATCCTTGGTGTACAGTTAAATGAATCATTGAGAAATGCAAAGAGTATGGCACAGCTGTAAATTTACCTAGAGCAGGCTGTCCTCAAAAACTGAGTGATCATGCAAGAAGACTATTGAGAAAGGCCAATAGGAGACCTATATGATAACTCTGAAGGAGTTGCAAGCAAGGATGGCTGAGATTGGAGAGAATGTGCAATGCAACACGGTTTTCTATAGTGTGTTTGCCAGTTGCAGCTATATGAGAAAGTAGCAAATAGAATGCCATCGTTGAAAAGCACACACATGAAATGCACACGGGAGCCTCTGAGATCGGTTGGAAGAAGGTTCTTTGTCCTGTATGAGACCAAAATTATATGAAATACTGCACATTCTCAAAAACACACTATTCCTACAGTGAAGCATGGTGGTTGCTGCATCATGTTGTGGGAATGCCTCTCTGCAGCAGACCCAGGAAGGGATTTGAGTGCAGAAGGTAAAATTAATGTAGAAAGATACAATGAAATCATGGATGAAAATGTGATGATGTGGTCTGTAAGAAACCTATGCATTGGTAGAAGATTTGTTTTCTGCCAAAATAAATTATTCAAAGTGTAAAACCAAAGCTATTCAAGAATGGATAACAACAATGTCCATGTCCTGCTGTGGCCAAATCAGATTCCAGTGCCATATTCATCACGCCTCTCAGTGTAGGAAAATGGTCCTAACTGGCCCAAAAAATCTCAGAGTGGTACAAATTTGGCCCAATTTTTAGGAGTTGGAGTAATGGAAATTTGTCAGTTTTCCTAATTTAGGAAACTACTCCTAGCTTCTCCAGGATTTAGGAGAGTTTGTGAGTTATTCTCACTGTCTAGGAGCTGTCTGAAGATGGTGTTCACATTCTGAGAAAGGCAGAATGTTTAAAAAACACTCGACAATAATGAAATTATATAAGATCTCACTTTGACGGAGTTCTGATAATTTTAGAAGTAAACCTTGAATGACATACAGTTGCTAAATTTAGGCGAAGAAGCCATGCACTGTCAGCCTAAATAAATGTGGTAACATTGTGTTTTTTGGCCTTGGGGGGAAAATAGCAATTATTTGGGTATGTCACAATCAACAATTTCTGTTATTTTCCACCAAACATTGAATGCCCTTACAATGTGTGAGGTAATATGCAGATTTGTAGATTTCCCTACCACTCCATGTGAGGTATAGTTAAAACTAGCTGCATTAATGCATATTGCTTGTTTTCCTGGAGTTGTTGGTGTGATTGAAATAAAGGTCACTGTGGAAGAGCACGCATATGTGAATCACGAGCAATACCAGTTATCAGCACATAGGTACTTATGGATGCAAACCGTATTGTGGTAGCCATCATATTACTGAAGATAGGTGGGGTTGGATGGGTGATTGACAGTGAAATGTCACATAGATATGCTGAGTTTTGCATTCCATGAATCCATGGAATATTTGCACTATACTTCACAAGCCTGGGAAAATTCAAAAAGGCAAGTGGAGATTCGTGGGGCATTGGATAAGAAGAACCTTACAGAAGATAAGGAAGGATCACGGAGTTAGACACAGCATGTGACTTTGAAAGACGATTGGGGACACTGAGAGAGTGAACACAGCTTCAGAAACTATGCAAGAATAGCAGTTTCGGTACAGTCATCCCTCACCTATCGCGGAGGTTACGTTTCAGAGCCCCCCGCGATAGGTGAAAATCCGCGAAGTAGCAACCTATATTTATTTTATTATTTATACATATTTTAAGGCTTTATAAACCCTTCCCACACTCTTATAAACCTTTCTCACTCTCTTGTTAACCTTTCCCACACTCTTATAAACACTTCCTATGCTCTTAAACACTTTCTACATTCTTAAACACCGCAGACCAACACTGCACACTGCACGCAGCGATCAGATGTCGATGTGTCTGTATTCGGTTTGTGAAGGGGGCAGCTGAACTCACGCTGAGCAGAAATGGACTTTGTGCTGCTTCTGCCAAAATGCCTGCTTGTCGCTCTGCGCGTTCAGAAGGAGGAGGAGGAGTGGGGGTCTGTGAGGGCTAAACGCACGTTCGCTCAAACCCCCCTCCCCGGAGGCGCGGTACGCTCCTGCCACTTCGCATTGTCAAGGGGGTGGGGAGCTGAATGAATGCTAAGGAGAAGTGGACTTTGTGCTGGCTTTGTGCTGCTTGTCAATAATTTAAAAGCCTGTACATCACCAATTTTCCTGTCTCACTGTCTTGTCTTGCGTGAAGTTAAAATGTTTTATAATAGTGAGATGTTACTCATATCCTTAGCCCGACATCCACATATCATATGTGTTAACAAAGTGTGTTTTATAAGTTTACATGTGTTTAAAGCATGTGGGATGGGTATTTTAAGGCTTAAACTATAAAAATGTTTATTTATATGGTCTTTCTATATCGTGGATTTTCTCCTGTTGCTGATGGGTCTGGAACATAACTTCCGCGATAGGCAGGCAATCACTTGTATTAATGTATTTGTAATTTTGCAAGGCTTTTTCTGTGGCCTAAACGGTGGGAAGGTAATTCTTCTTGAAGTATGACTGTGAATTATTTATTGTTAACTAAACATGGTCATTATCAGGCTTAACCCATATTTGGTGTGTTTATTGGTCTTTCCATCTCAGTGCTTATTATAGTATTATCCATGATGATGATGCAAAGTGGCTTGGTTCAACCCATGACATTAGAGCAGAGGATTATGGGTTGTAAGTTGCAGCTGTTGGGTTGCAAATTATGATTGAATTACATGGTAAAAGAAAGGGCTGGGTGACATAGCAGAACTGTTATCAAAATGAATGTTTTAATTTCAGTTGATACTGATAGTTATCATGATATAACTCAAGCCATTATTTATTCACTTCAAAGCTCTTATTGCTGATTAGAATGTGAACTTAAAAAAAAAATTACCACTAATTAATGGGACTGCAAATGTGAACCAAATTTTATTTAATAAATTATGCAAAAAATTACTGTCTTAAATCTTGTTAACATAAATACTAACAGTGTTCAAGTTTTACAGGATATCAAAATGTTAACTTACACATACTTGGATCTAAAGCCTTAGTTTAGTCAATACACATGGTTTTTCAAGCTTTTTTCAAACTTATGTGTCAGTTAAATATCAATGAACAAACTGACAAAAACCTTTACAGACATTGTGACTTTTCTGTTGTTTACTAAATGACTAAAAATTAAACTTAGAATATGATCAGAATTCATCCCAGATACGCAAATTCAAATTAAAAGAAGAATTTTTGCTCATCCCAAATTGAGGAACAGTCAAGTAAATAAAAGTAGGTTCTAGAAAAACATACTTTAAAGTACAAACAAAAATAACCAGAATCTGTTTGCATTTCTAAACAGAAACAAAACACTATAATTTGCTCTTGTCTAATAATGTCAGTACACACCATTTAAATGGGCATTTTTCCACAAATTCAAGGCAAGAAAGTCAAGGCTGTCTGCTGTTTCAAGTTTCAAAGCTGCTCTGTAACAGGTTACAATATACCTCCTGTGCTAAACACTCTTTCAGAGGGTGAGCTGGTTGCAGGAATGCACAAGTGCCACATTGCAACTAGGCTTTCTCTTGGGATGTTGACCTCTTGTATCTTCCATCACTCTAGGTGGTCAGTTTCACTGTCCACTTCTGGCACTAGTGAATAGTTATGAAGCTCTTTCTGAGTTGTCTCCATGTCACAGAGTCCTGAGCTGCTGGGCTGTGCCTTCTTAAAGAAACTCAAATTTCTTCCGCTGCTTCTTCAGTGTAGATAGAGCAGCTGGTGATGCGTCTGTACTTCCCTCTTTTCTCTCTCTTCACCTCTTAACTGCACACTGTGAAGTGGACATTCTTTGCTCTCCGTCCAGCATTTCAGTGGCTTCGCTCATTTTGATAGTCTTTCCTGTGTTGATATGCTGAGTCTTGGACCATGTGGCAATGTCAAGAAGGCCATCAGTTGTAGGATCTGCATATTTTTAATCAAGATATGTCATCACTGTTGCCTTGATTTCCTTTGCACTATTCTCTGAGATTTTCAAAATCTGTATTCTAAAAAAATAGAGCACTGATTTTAGGTAGGACACAATTACATTTGATTTACCTATGATTTTATCTGTGAAGTGAAACAGGGAAGTCAGGGTAACATTCATGGACACAAGTACATCCAGAATCTGCCAGGTTGGAACTAAGTGTTGGGTCTTCTTGTCAGCATTGAGTACCTATGAGATGGCCCTGTGTTGCTAATAGCTACAACAGAATACTTTGTTTCGATTTCACCCATACTATTTCAAGTTATTTTTTTCTGTTATATTTTATTGTTACCATTATTATTAGGCTATATATAATATTGAAGCAGTGATACAGTGAAATTAAATGCTCATAAAACATACTAGGGTTGGGTGATATAAATATGTACGTTTATTGTTGTTGATCACATGCATCAACCTATCATACCACAGGATCTACACCAGTTCCAACCAGTCATATATTACTCTTTTAAGTTACAGCCTGTGCACAAAAAAAAAAAAGTTCACTGCAAGGTTGGATGAGATTGCGAATCATGCCACATGCTACTGTTTTGGATATACAAGAGTCATGAAAGGGATGAATCATTCACTGGAATCTTTCAATGTCAGAATGTCAGTAAAGTAAGTAACAGCTGAACATTCACAAAATATTTTAATAAAGAAAATATTGTAGATAAACAGTGTAAAAAGACATCTGTGGTGTGGCGGTACTTTGGCTACTTAAAGTCTGACACTCACTAAACTGGTGCAGTGTATTGTAAACTTTGCTGAAAATGTCTGTAAAACTGGAAATATTACAAACTTATTTTACCACTTTCTGCGGTGGGTTGGCACCCTACCCAGGATTGTTTCCTGCCTTGTGCCCTGTGTTGGCTGGGATTGGCTCCAGCAGACCCCCGTGACCCTGTGTTTGGATTCAGCGGGTCGGAAAATGGATGGATGGATGGATTTTACCACTTTAAACATTGCCATCCAATAAAACATATAGAATTCAAGTGATTACAGTCAAAAATACAGGGAATGTCAAACCCATCCACAGGAACTAGCAGCCAGCAAATCACTAAAATAATCCAGCAACAAACTCTACAGTTTTCTAGTGTTATGCCCTACAAAAAGAAAACAAAAAAAAAACACTAAAAGGCACAGAAACATCACATATGCTGTTACTTTCTACATTGCAAAAGACTTTCTGTGTAAGTGAATAAATTTAATAAATGCACGTGTTAAGATTAATTCTGTAGTCCACATTGATTATATCCTTGTTTATAAACTCTACACTGAATTCCCCAAAGCCAATAAAATCTCATTTGTATTTATCCTGGAATGAAATCCATTCCCTCAAGCCATACATGAAAGTATAAGCTCTTGAAGGATAAGTTGGATAAGTTCAAGTCAAAGTTATTTCTTCATAATCTTCATTTGCAAGATAAAATTGTGCTCTAAAGAGAGGTGTTTTTTATCAATTTTAAAAATACTTTCTCCGTTCTTGTAGCTTGTAGCAGATCAGCTGCTCCTAACCGTTCCCAAGGCACATTTTAAAGTTTGTGGTGAAAGGGCTTTTTCCGTCTGTGCACCTAGGCTCTGGAACTCCTTACCTTTAGTGGTTAGGCAAGCCACTTCAGTCGCCACATTCAAATCACACCTAAAAACGCACTTCTTCACATTGGCTTTTAATTCTTAACCTGTCTTATTTCCACTTGCTTTTTGCTATTTCTCTGTTTTATTGGGTCCCCTGACCTGTTTTTAGTGTCTCTGTTTTAATTCTCTCTTAATGTTTGTTTTTAATATTTTGCTTTTAGTCTTGCTTGTTTTAACTGTACAGCGCTTCGGTCAGTTGTAATGCTGTGTTTTTAAGCGCTTAACAAATAAAAATGGTATGGTATGGTATAAAGGTTACACAAGTCCATAGGTGAGACAAAGCGTTAAAACTTTCCTAATATGTCCACTTTGAAACAGCAGGTTTCAATTTAGGAAAACATGCATTTATGAGGCATTTTTGTGATAATGGAAGGAAATTAGAAATAATTCTTTTATCACAGATTCTTAGAACTATTTTTTGAGATAAGAATACATTTCTTGTTTACTTGTGTGCTCAAACAAAATTGTGGGTGGAGTTTAGATATAAATAAGGAAGTTGATCAACATGAAAACAAACTTGTCAGAAATTGTTTAGAGCAATTTTGCCTTTTGAGTAGATAGTTTGAAAATGCACATATCCATGATGTAAACATAAACTTAAAAAACAAAGCGTTTACAGTTTCCTTTGACCTCTTTATGATAACGAGGATACCTTAAAATTATGACTTGTAGCTGTTAGGTTGGTTGTGAATTCTATGAAAGAACTACTGAAAGTGGATCTGCAAGTTTGTAACATTCATGACTCAGTGGGGCAGCTGAAGAGGAAAAGAAAATGTGCTCCTAATCACTTATTATTGAAGCTATCTGTAGGTCCAAACATATTTCAGGAGAATCAATTCACTGCAACTTCAGAGGAATGAAATGTGGAGCCATTGAATAATAACAATGGCAATGTTGTTGGCTGAATACTGTATAAATGTATAGCTCTTACGTGGCAAGGTAGAATAATCGCTAGTAGTGCTGCTTCATGGATCTAGCATCGGGGGTTTCAACCGTGTGCCTGGTCTTTGTTCATGTAAAGAATAATAACCTCCATGCAGTCACATGGATCTCTCAATGCATCAATGCCAAGTGAGCATTTAACATTGAAAAAAATAATATCAATAAGTAAACTTACTCTAATGAAAGCTGCCCATTTGGTCTTCCAGGTTTTGATAGCTGAAAATTCATCTTCATCAGTAACACATACTGCATAACAAAGTGGGCTCATCTGCCGACACAACTGAATTTTCTGGCAATGAAAGTAGCGTGTCCTACTGCCTGCAACAGAGGCACTCCTCCTCAGTGGCTATTATTTCATACTTTCCACTTGTTTGTTGCATCTTCATACCTTTCATTTGTATATTTTGCTTTTTATGTCTCTCCAATTCTTCTCTCCTCCCTTTTCTTTCCTGTACAGTCTGTTGGAGCTCCTCATCAGTATTTTCTGACTCATAAATATAGAAATTATGCTACATGTACTGTCAGATATAGTTGGGCATTGCCGATTTAAAATTACAACTTGCTTATCTAAATAGTGAAATAAATTATCCTTGTAAGGAGTCGATAAAGTGAAAATGGCATGTACAGCATTCGCAAAATGACCTAGAGAAAACTCCATCCTTTGGGGAGGTTGAGAGGAGGCAGAGAAAATTGGCGAGATGATATGAAGAGTCAGTTTTTTTTTTAAATGGCCAAATCTCACAAATAGTTATATTTATTTATTTTTTTATTCCTTTCCAAAGTGAGGTTGATATACTGTTTTGCAATATTTGTGCAATCTGAAGAAACAATTAGTATCTGATTCTGATAAGTATTTGGTAAGTTTAAGCCTTTTTTCATATTTGGACTTATGCACCTCTAGCTGCATTTACCAAAAATTACCAAAGTTCAGTAGCTTCAGTTTGCAAAATGGGATTCAGCAATAGCTTGATGTGTCGTTTAAAAACTTTAGTAAAAATTCAAAGTAAAATAGTTCACACAGAATAGAAAAAAATTGATACAGCAAAGAAAAGAAAAGTTCTTGTTTAAGAAAAGTTCTGTTTAAAGCTTAAAATCTAGTTTAATTTCTTTAAGGTTGCTTATACAGTTAAACCATTTCTAAACGGTCAGAAAACTGTATGTCTGTCCCATTTTCATGCTGTAAATGGGTCTTTCAGTCCCTGGTAGCACTGGGACATGTTGTAAACAATAACTGACTCAATTAACACACTGTATCTTAGTTATAGCAAGAAAGTTTTATCTCTTATTACAGGGGGTAAAAGGCTATACCATTGTCTATGGCTATGACTAAGCAAACACTAAAATGAATTTAACTTAAAGCATTAACTTTCTAAGATTGGCTCTTATAGTACCCTTTAGCCTCGTAGTAATCCACAAGAACAGACAAATTTTAGTTTTAAATTTTAAATACTGCATATATACATTTTTTAAAATTTATAAAAAACACTTCACTTTAGAGTCCAATTTTATATAGCATATTAATGTATACCATGATCAAGAACCAATAACCTTGACTTGAAAAATACTAAACATATCCTTTAACTGTATATTTTTTGTAAAACTAAAAGTATAGATTTTGTAACTTTTATTTCACATTAAACCATACTATTGTTTACACTTTAAAAAAGAAATAAAAAAATTAGATGTATATAAGAAAAATTAAGATACACCCATTTTACTCCCCATTATATGGTATTTTTCATATAGTTAAAGAAATGTCATCTTTAGTCTTACCTAATAAGATT
Source organism: Erpetoichthys calabaricus (assembly GCF_900747795.2). Taxonomy (NCBI): domain Eukaryota; kingdom Metazoa; phylum Chordata; class Cladistia; order Polypteriformes; family Polypteridae; genus Erpetoichthys; species Erpetoichthys calabaricus. The sequence goes on along the minus strand of NC_041406.2, from coordinate 120,577,456 downwards.
TCAGTAGTTAATAAATTTAAGTCCAAAAACATTGCACTTTAAAACATTTTAATTCCTGTGGTTTGCAAAGAATAAAGGTTCAGATCCCCTCCACTGATACAGATGATGCCTTTCTCACTTACAAGACATTCTGCAAAGCTATGAGTAAAATGTTTTTGAAAACAAACAGTCACAGTGCAGTATAGCCAGAAGAGAAAATGAAACACAATTTCTTAGCAAGTGGAAATGTTCAAAAGGAGGTTTCTTCAGTGGATGGACTGCTTGTCTTAATTTGTATTATTTTCTGCATTCTGAAGTACTGTGTAATGATGCTATCATCATCAAAGGCATAGCACATATAGCCACTGTTGTGCCAGACATTTCTGTTTTTGGGGATATTGCCAGTTAGTGTAAAATCCACTGCAGGGTCCACAGACTTAACACAGTGCTAGCTGAGATTAAAAAGTATGTTGTCATATGCTGTCACATGCTGTCCAAATATTTACTGGACTTCCTTTTGGGGAGCTGTTGGTGCAGTGATGAGGAGTCAGGCATAATAAGGAGGAAAAGTCTGATGGTAAATTTAAACTATTTTTCTTTATGAATTGTCAGCAGGTAAAAAAATGCTTGAGAAAAGAGGTCAGCTGGGAGCCATGTGAGAGTTCTCTCTGCTTTGAGAGATTACGCGTGATACAAGATGTTCCTGACCTGCTATTTGTTGCACTGATGATGATGATCATCATTGTCTGCTTTTCATTTTAGAAAAGAAGAGCTTGCAGAGTGGAGACATAGAAGAGGAGCTAGCACAGGAACATGAGGACTTCGATGAATTATCCAGGAAAAGCAGAAAGAAAACCAAAAAGGGAAGGAAAGGGAAACGCTAAAGGTGTTGTGTGAAGTGGGCATGCACAACGCAGTCAGAAGAAGAAAAATGCTCAGTTTATTTCAACTGCTATTGTCTCACAATTTTGATTGTTCTATATGTACTGCTTTTTCCATTTTCCTTGTTACATTTATTGTAATTTTGCTTCCTTATTTAGACTTTTGCCTAAAATCCAAAGCACAGTTGTTTTTCTGAAAATCCATTGCCAGCTAATTTGACACTTTTTATGTTTTGTAGCTGTACCTTGTTTGTGTTCATGTTGTTGTGAATTTTATTCTGTACAGCTCAATTATACAATAATAAAACATTTTTATAATCTACTCAGTCATTCATCAGCATGCCGTATCTTTGTAAAGAAGACCGGATATTACGGGTATCATTAGCAGCAATGGTAAGCAAAGTATTGACATTGACCTGTTTGTCAAGACCTGCAATAACAAGAAAGGTGAAGCAGAGTATAGAAGGATCATTTTGAGTTGTTGACACTTAAATTATCCTACTATTCAATTTCTTTTTGTAATATCTCATTTATAGAGTCAATGTAGTATCAGTGTGACAGATTGTAGATGGGTAAAATAGCCTCTGCTAAAAAGGAGAGGTTAGAAAGGTACAAAGTAGCTTACACATAAGGGGCCTACTATATACAGTATGTACACAACTGCTTTGTGGAAGATGTAACATATCACAGGTATCTTTCTAATAATATGTCATTAGACCCAGAATTTCTAATAGTTGGAGTGCTTTAAAATAAACTTTCTTTTTACAGGTGACATTTGCATCCATCTTTGAATTGTATTAAATGAGTACAGTATTATATCTAACGTCTCCTGCAGGGCAGCAATGTATTATATTGATTTCATTATTGTTTGTGTGATGAATTGCTATTTTTATTTAAAATGATTAATTATATGCACATTTCAAGTTGGGCAGCACGGTGGCACAGTGGTAGCACTGCTGCCTCACAGGGGACCCGGGTTCACTTCCTGGGTTCTCCCTGCGTGGAGTTTGCATGTTCTCCCTGTGTCTGCGTGGGTTTCCTCCGGTTGGTCTGGTTTCCTCCCACAGTCCAAAGACATGCAGGTTAGGTGCATTGGCGATCCAAAATTGTCCTTAGTGTGTGCTTGGTGTGTGGGTGTGGGCTGGTGCCCTGCCCGGGATTTGTTTCCTGCCTTGCACCCCATGCTGGCTAGGATTGGCTCCAGCAGACCCCCGTGACCCTGTAGTTAGGATATAGCGGGTTGGATAATGGATGGATGGATGGATTGACATTATTTAAAATTACCTGAACCATCCGAGACTGTGTTACCAATTGTGTGAAGCTGTGGTCTTAATGTAGTCTTAAAATGGCATCTTTACCTCCACCCTCATTCCTCAGGTGCCAAACGAGCATGTGCTGCTTGTGTCCAATGGCAGGTTGAGACCTTTGTAAGATAAAGCATTTTAACATCTACTGCCTTGGCTTAACTAGTCATAATTTGCCTTTGATGGAACAGTCACATTTCTAAAATATACTTTAGATTAGTCAGAATTCATATTTTAGATCTCTACAATACATATGGCAAATCAAAATGAGAAATACAGATATCTGCAATTTGATTTTTAGTTGTCCCTAGGGGGAATATGGAGTTGGGAATTTCTTTTATTTTTGTTACATTTTGGCTGCTTAGAATTGGAAATGTATACCCTAACATTTTGCCCTGTTAAAATTGCATTTTAGATGTCCAAAACTGCATTTTGCAACATATTCAAATGGGTGGTGTGATGGTGCAATGATTAATATTATTAATCCAATATCCCTATGAACTGGAGGAACTGTCCATGTAGAGTCTGCATGTCCGCTTCATACCAGCATGGGAGTTTCTTCATGTACCCCATTTTTCATCCCCCATACCAAAGACATGCATGCTCAGTTAATACGTGACCCTACTCTGGTGCAGTATAGTATGTGCATCAATGGAACTGAGTCCCTGTCTAGGGTTGCTTCCTGCAGTGCACTAGATGCTACTGGCCCACTACCCATTGACCCTAAATCGGATTAGGAAAATTTGAGAATGTTATGTTACATTTTTAATTCAAACATTTAGAATCTCTGTAATTCTAAGCTCAATTGTTAAACAAATTAGAAAATGTACACATGGCATAACATTAATGTGCATTTGTGTGCCATGGAGGTACTGTAGTCCTTAATGGACTGAGTTCAGTAGGTTGGTTCTAGAACCTTCTCAATCTATTTCAGGGTTGTTGGGGACAAAAACTTTCTCGGCAGGATTGGGCAAAAGGCTGAAAACATACTTGAACAAGACTCAAGTCTATCACAGGGACTGCCTCTTATGCAGACAGAGAGACAGTTACAATTAAAATTACCGTTAAAAAAAAACAAAAAAAAAACTTTTGCAATTGATTCCTTCTTGGCTTGTGCATGTCTAGTCAATGTAATTTTCATGAAATGAGATTTGCAAAGCTATTCAGTTATGATAAATATTAGGGAATAACAGAAGTGAAAAGCATACTGTATTACAGCTACTTACCATTACAGATACCACATAAATGTGGCACTTAATTGGTTAAGTATAGGGTGACCAGATTTTCAAAGTCCCACATCGGGACACTTGTGTAGGATATATGCCCACCCATAAACCCCATCCTCATTTGTTTTATGCTTGCTTTATTTCATCATCAGAGAGGGATCAGGGCAAGGAAAAAAGCACTTTCACAAATGAAGACAAATGCTACAATATAGTGTTTGACATGTAAACAAATAAATGCCAATACTCTTCATTTTTTGTGTACTTCTTGCTTCTCCTTTCCTTAATCAAATGGGATTCTTGGAGTTTCATGCACGCTGTTGTAAAAATATTGTGATGCTCTTTGTATACAATATTTGCAGCACTGAAAAACTTTTTATTAAAAGATTAGACTCTTCAAACTGGTAGTTTGATATTCTTCAGTTACTTATTGGGACACATTGCCTGAAATCAGGACTGTACCTGTCACTGGGACGTCTGGTCACTCCAGTGAAGTATAGCATCAATCAAATTGTGAATCTTTATAATCTGTTGATAATGAAGCTGTGACATTGGTTTAGTGTCAGGTTAACACTGATTAAATGTTTATTTACTTTGTGCATAACAGCTTACATGTCTCAGACTACTTTATTCCTGTCTAGATAACCTTATGTTTTGCTTGCTAGAATTTTATACTTTTATGGTAAGGAGGATCATTTAATTTATCTGTTACACCTTAAAGCATCAGGAGGACTGAAATTGTCTTCTTTTTGCGCTCATGCAGCTGAAAAGGCTTCATAAAGCCGAAACAATTTACTGATACAGATGTTTCTGTGTACTCCAAGCTGGACTTGCAGATAGAAGATTGCCATCTCGCACCAACAGCTCATGATAGCGATCAACTTCCTACCTCCCTGCTGGTGTTGTATTAATTCATATTCAGGATCTGTTTGTCTTCAGTAGCATTTATTGAAGATGAAAAAGAGGAAAAAATACAAGTTGATATAATTGCCGTCAAGGTAAAATTGAAACAGTAAACTAATTAATAGATAAAGTTGCACAGAATGTTTTTCTGTTTTAAGATAGACAAGTTTGCAGCTTTGTCAAAGCTTTTCAATGGGAGATTTTGAAACTTCTAAATTTTGTATAGCATCTGTTGGAGATATTGCAACAAAAGTTGAACTGTCTCGACAAAAATAAGTGAACCACATTTTAACAAAATTGGTCCACAGTGGAGGGGGAATTGTTTCATGTGGACGGAAGGACAGACATGGCTTTCACAATAGGTGCTGCATGCATTATTTGGAAACGAACTGAAATAGTCATATTAGTTATCTGAATTCACATTTTCACTACTATTTAATTACATCTGGTCATTAAAATATATTTGTCTCTGTATCTGTTTTGATTTTAATTTGAGTGTTCCTTTTTCTTCCACACATGCCACAGTAAGTGAACTGGCAGCTCAGAACTGGCCTGTAATACGTTTTGTATGTTTTCTGCACTGGCCAATTAAAATTTTATTTTAGATATCTAAAAAATAACTTTCACTTATTTTAATGTAAATATTAAATTATGGCATTAAATGTTAAAACAGAATTTCTTAAATGTTCCTAGTCTTTACTAGACAAAATGGAATGATAATGTGTAAATGCATACTTTGTATATTCTCAAGTCTATCTAATGCAGTTAATGGATTTTGTATATGTGCAGTTTGTAAGTTCTCCCTGTGCATGCGTTGTTACTTAATTTTTGTGTCTATAACCCCAAAGAACTCAGTGGTAGGTTAACTAGACAAATGTTTGGTGTGTGTATGCCCAGCATCGGAGTTGCTTCCTATACAGAGTGTTTCTTGCCTTATTCTGTGTTCTGCATGGAGGGGTTCTGGCTCTCTATTGACCAGACAGAATGTAATTTTTAAAATATATCTCAGTCCAATTTGACTAGTGAAAATGTAAATGTAGATATTAATTTGCATGAAACATTACATGATAAAACAACTTGTCAGAGTGAATACTTTTGGTGCTCCAGTGAGAAATGCATCCGTACCATCAGCAGTCTTTTATCAAGAAGAGTGAAAGTGGAGCCAATGTTCTGACAAAGCTGTCCCCAAGCAATCCGACAGTCAAGCCTTGGCAGAAGGGAGAGCAGTGTCTATTACAGGCTTATTTAGTGATGTAGTTTGCCTTGGCAAAGAGAAGAAAGATAAGACAAACACCTATCAAACATGCATAGCCAGCCTCCAAGTTAGCCGTATCTGACCATCCACGATAGAGGAAGCCTGCTTTTAACTGCTTCTCTTCAAACAAAGCTATGGACAGTTTCAAAGTATGAATAAGTATATAAGAATTAGTTTAATTATTCTGGCCACAGTAATTAGAAAAAATTGTATGTTTAAGACACACAAATGTTTTAGGAAATGGATGTACTGTACCATCAATGAACTTTAATGCTTCAAAAAAGATTTCACACATCTCAGAATTACAGTCGCAATCAGAAATATTGAAATCCCTCAAGTATTGTAAGGATTAACCAATGAAAGTTTTTTCAAAGAGCTACATTTTTCTTTGGATGACTTCTTTATCAGTTGAGCTGTACATAAAATCGACAAAGAAAATACAGTATATGATGTAGTATTCATGAGTAACTGGATATTTTATTAATATAGCCATGTCAAAATTATTCAACCCCTATATAATATTGCTGTTTTTAAAACCTAATAAATTTTATGGCCTAAAGTTGATTAAAAACGAGATTAAGCCTTTGGGAATTCAATAATAATCCTTAATTGGCTTCAACTGTGATGCATATATAAACCCCACCCATGAAGGTGTTGAAGGTGAATTGCAATCATGGGTAAAACTAAAGAGCTTTCACAAAAGCTGAGAGAGGAAATTATTTTATTGCACCTGAAGAGCCTCAGGTATAAGAGGATCTCCCAAAAACAGAACATTTCAAGAGGCACCATTGGGAGCATTATAAGGATGTTTAAAACTTATGGCACATCTGCAAACCTGCCTGGCAAGAAGAGAAAACCCAACATTTCATCAAGGGCCCTTAACCACTTAGTCAGGACAACTAACAAAATCCCCCGTTTCTACAAAACACCTTCATGATGACTTGATGAAGGCTGGGACAAGTGCATCAAGGGCATACGCAGAGACTTCATGGCTGCACTCCAAGATGCATTCCATTCTTGACCACAAAGAACATCAAAAGTTGGAACTGTTTTGACACATGAACCAATGGTATGTCTGGCATGAGAACTGCCAGGCTAATGACCAAAAAATACCATCCCCACAGTCAACCATAGAGGTGAGTCATTGATGATGTGGGGATGTTTTCCTGCTGCAGGAGCTGACAATCTTGACCATGTCACTGGCAGGGACGTTCTTTGGCATACGCGAACTGCGCATCCGTGTAGGGACCCAACCCGACCCCGACTTACAATTTTTTTTTTTTTTTGTCGGGCTGTGGGCCTGGGGCCCCTGTCATGCCCCTGGCACTGCAGCCGTCTGTGCCAGTCCTTCATGTTATGTGTCACGATACCCTCCTCATCCTAAATTTTATCGTTCTGAGTCGAATTCAGAGGGGAAGGGTAGGAGCAGGGGGCAGCAGGCAGGGAATCGGGGCGTGGCCGTGGGACTGGGAATGTATAAATAGCGATCGCTCAGTCTGAATAAACTATTGCACAACGTGGATCAGTGGTGGATGGTGCGTTTTGAGACTATCATATATTATTATTTGGATTATTAGTTAAACGTAAAGCTAATATATCACACAGGCCCTACATCCTAATCCTCGTTCCTCCAGGGCTATTAGCTAATCCCTACCAAACTTGGTTTGGTCTTTGGTCGTCGATTCCTGTACATACTTGGTACTGGTAGGCTATTTTGATTTTCTGTTTACAGGAACAGTTTACCGCTTACAGTTTACTTATCCGTTCCGTATGCGTCTATTCTGGTTGAAGTAGTCCACATGGATGAACTGAAATAAAGTGTACATTTACTTACTGAGTTACTCGATCGGTACTGTGTAGGAATAATGTCAGGAATGAAACAAAACTATGACTTCGGGTGTACTAAAAGGAAGAAAAGAGCAGCTCAAGAAGCTTTTATTGCTTCACAAAAAGGAGCTTTGTTGAACTTTGTCGAGAGGTCTAGTACAACTGCCAGTAGAAATGCGCCATCCCAAAATGCAAACGATGCAGCTAGCATCAGCTCTGGCAGTGGCTGCACATAGCTGGTGTTTCCCAAAATGAAGCTTTGGTAGAGATAGAAAGTGATTCTGGTGGCGCCTTGGAGAACAATCAAAAACCCTGTAAGCACAAGATGATGTTGAGGTCGATGAGGAGAATTCCAAACTCCAGACTGATCACTCAGAGTCACAACAGTCAGGTTTCCTAAAGGATGACGAACATGGAGACATGGCTTTTCTGTCAATTTTTTCTCACGCAAGCTACAAAACGAGATAGTGAATCGTACCTGGCTTATTTATTCAAAACACAAAAATGCAGTATTCTGTTTCTGCTGTAAGCTTTTTTCTGACTTGAAAATAAATCTCACCAGTGACGGAAATAGCGACTGGATAAACATGAGTCGGATTTTAAGAGAACATGAGTCTTTACCAAAGCACATGAACGCTGTTAGAGCATGGCATGAACTGGCAGTGAGGCTGAAACAGGGGAAAACGATTGACAGTGAATATCAGAAGTTAATGCAGCGAGAATGTGATCACGGGAACAAGGTCTATAAAAAGAATAATGTGCGTTGTGCAGTTCCTTGGACAAAGAAACTTGGCTTTTCGTAGTACCAGTAGCCGTCTCTGGGACTCTAATAATGACAATTTTTTGGGACTCATTGAACTTTTAGCTAAATATGACCCATGCGTACAGGAACACCTACGACGTATAAAAAATTAAGAAATACAAGATCACTATCTGGGCAATCATATCCAAAATGAGTTGATACATCTAATAGGCGAGGCGATTCTGAAGAAGATCATTGTGGACACGCAGGTGGCCAAATACTATTCAATCATGCTGGATTGTACTCCTGATACCAGTCATCAGGAGCAGATGACTATGATAATACGAATTGTTAACACTGAAGTGAGACCAGTCGAAATTTATGAACACTTTGTGGGCTTTTTGCCAGTAGAAAGTAGCACAGGAATGGGTCTCACGGAAACATGTCTGAAGAAACTGGAAGAACTGCACCTGGAATTGCAAAACTGCAGAGGGCAGGGTTACATTAACGGAGCTAATATGAAGGGACGTAACAGCGGAGTGCAGAAACGCATCCTTGAGCTGAATCCCAAAGCATTTTACGTTCCATGTGACTGTCACAGCCTGAATTTCGTTCTAAGCGACATGATGAAGTCCTCGACAGTCGCAATTATGCTCTTCGGGATTTTGCATCAGATATACAGATTATTTGCTGCGTCAACCCAACGCTGGCAAATGCTGAAACAACAACAACAACAAGAACATTTATTTATATAGCACATTTTCATACAAAAAGTAGCTCAAAGTGCTTTACATCATGAAGAAAAGAAAAATAAAAGACAAAATAAGAAATTAAAATAAGACAACATTAGTTAACATAAAAAAAGAGTAAGGTCCGATGGCCAGGGTGGACAGAAAAAACAAAAAAAAAAAACTCCAGACAGCTGGAGAAAAAAAATAAAATCTGCAGGGGTTCCAGGCCATGAGACCACCCAGTCCCCTCTGGGCATTCTACCTAACATAAATGAAATAGTCCTCTTTGTAATTAGGGTTCTCACGGAAGGACTTGATGATGATGGTTATACAGACTTCTGGCTTTTAATCCATCACTGTTGGAACATCAAGGTGGTTTGAGTAGATTGCGCCACCACTAAAAGGACACCGGAAAAGGAAACAGAAGAGAGAGTAGGGGTTAGTACAGATTTTAGAGCCACCATGAATAGTTATTATAATGAATTGGATATACAGAGTATCAGGATTTAAAATTACAGTGAAGTTAAGAGAAGGCCATTTTAAAATAATGTGTTTTCAGCAGTTTTTTTAAAGTGCTCCACAGAGCAGCGGTGTCTCCCACAGGCACGTAGCCCTTCGCAAACACCTGAGCAAGTTCATCTAAAGTAAAGCCGGCAGCTGACCAGTAGAAATAACCGGCAGTGAGAAACTAAAGTCGATTGCTCAGCGGGTGGTGGAAACCTAAAGTCGACGGTCTCTGAAGCAGAAAGCACTTTAGTGTTGATGTCATCTTCTCCGTTTTCTGTAGTTACTTAACGTAAGTTCTATCTGCTCTCTGCCCGTTGAGGGCACATTTATATGTTGTGTGTCCTGCAGTATATACAGTTCAGGTTTTACGGCCGACAGTGTAGACAGCTTTACCTGCCAAAAGTGTTTAGTTAATTTAGAGTTGGTCGGGAAAATACGCGAATTGGAGGACCGCGTTAGGAATCTGATAGTGATTAGGCAAACCAAAAATTGGATCGACTCGGTTTGTTTAGACAATTCGGCTACTTCTGATTTGGCTTCAGTCTCTCCTGGTCCCACTGTAGTCAGTGCGCAGCCAAAGTCAGCAGCACCAATTCAGCCACAAGGCGAGTGGGTAACAGTAAGACGGGGGTCTAAGAATCCAAAATGTAGTCCCCCGGCACCCAGGTCACCAATTCAGACCCAGAACAGATTCTCAGCACTCCGCAGCGCGCCTGTGGAAACTGAGAATAAGAAAGTGCTCATAATTGGCGATTTCATAGTGCGGAATGTTAGAATTCCAAACTATGTTAAACCAGCAGTTAATGTTAAGTGCCTCTCAGGGGCCAAGATTTCTGGCATAGAGGCCGCATTGGACCGTGTCGCCGACGATGAAGTATCTACCTTATTGCTGCATGTCGGCACTAATGATATTTATTCACAGCAATCTGAGGTATTAAAGAGGAACTTCATCTCTCTATGCATCAAAGCCAAAAGTAAATGTCGGAATTTAGTTGTATCTGGCCCCTTACCAAGATTATATAGAGGGGATGTGATTTATAGCAGATTGCATTCCCTTCACTGCTGGCTAGAAACCTGGTGTGCAAACAAAAGCATAGTGTTTGTGAACAATTGGGATGATTTTTGGGAAAGGCCTGGATTTTTCAGAAGAGATGGTCTTCATCCTAACTGGAGGGGATCTTATGTATTATCCCAAAATATGGCAGCAAAACTGCCTGGTTGACTGATTAGAGCACCATCCAGGCCACAGTCATGTGATCTTAAATCACAGGCTGTTGTTTATCCCACCTGTTACTTTCTTGAAGCTGTTACCCATAATCCTTGTCATGGGGCATCCAGTAAATTTAGTCTTGATTTAAACCTTAAATTAATAGATAACCAAAAAATAAGGTGTATAACTAGACCAAGGGATAAAACCAGACCCTCCACCAGGGGCATCTGTAATAGAAATTTACTTCAAATTAAAACAAAAAATATATCAGCAGTTCAGAAAGAAGCATGCAGTTTTAAATGTTGCTTATTGAACATTCGCTCTCTTGGCACTAAAGCTGTTTTGGTAAATGATATTATATTAAGTACAAAATCTGATCTGTGTCTTCTCACTGAAACCTGGCTTAGTAAATGTGACACTGTCCCCCTAGCTGAGGTGTCACCAGATGGCTACTCGTTCCTTCATAAGTCTAGAGATTTTGGTCGAGGAGGAGGCCTTGGAATAATTCATTGCAACAAAATGCAAATCACTTCTAAAAATTTAGGCAACTTTACATCCTTTGAGGGATTCATTTTAAATATTAAAACAGATTCCAACACAATTATAGTACTAGTCTACAGACCACCAGGGCCGTATTCATTGTTCATGACTGAATTTAGCAACCTTCTATCTGATTTGGCTATAAATTATGATCATGTAGTACTGATGGGGGATTTTAATGTACACATTGATGTGGAAACTGACACTTTTAGCAAATATTTTACTTATTTGTTAAATTCAGTAGGATTTTGTCAGATTGTCAAAGGTTCAACTCATAATCATAACCACACATTAGATTTAATTATAACTTACAAAGTTGAAATTCAAAATTTAAATATCACTCCATTAAATGAAGTTATTTCCGATCACTACTTAATTACATTTGATTTAGTCCTGCCCTTGCCAACACACTCCCAGATTAAAACAAAGACAGTGCGACATCTAGATTGTAACTCTGCTTCAAAATTTATAGATACTTTGAGTAAGTCGAGTGTAATTGTGGAAAACCATTTAGATCACTTAACATCAAATGTAAACACGGAAAACAATTTAGATCAGCTAACATCACATTATAATGTGACCTTGGGAGATGCTCTGGACACAGTGGCTCCCCTTAAAACAAAAGTGATCAAAGCACATAGAAACTCTCCCTGGTTTAATGAAAACACTCGAGCTCTTAAATTAGAGTGTCAAAAACTGGAGCGCAGATGGAGAACAACAAAGCTACTTGTCTTTCAAATTGCATGGACAGAGAGTGTTAATAAATATAAAAAAGCCCTCTTTAAAGCTCGCTCAGAATACTATTCTACATTAATAGATAACAATAATAAAAACCCTCGGGTACTGTTTAGAACAGTGGCTAAATTAACAAATGGAAATTCAGATCAACAGTGCAAAATACCAACAGATATTAGCAGTACAGACTTTATGAATTTCTTCAATGAGAAAATTAAAAATATAAGATCCCAGATCTCTGCATCACACTACAAACCAAATACTAGCTGAGCAGACCCTGTCTCACATTGCTTTCATCACTTTAGCAATTTTAATCCTGTAACTGAGCAGGAAGTCTTAACTTTAATTTCTAAAATGAAGCCCACTACTTGTTCCCTAGATCCAATGCCAACAAAACTAGTAAAAAGTGCAATGAATGTTCTTGCAGCACCTATTCTAAACATTATCAGTAGTTCATTATTGCATGGCACAGTACCTGATACACTAAAAGTGTCAGTCATTAAACCATTACTTAAAAAGTCAGACCTAGACCCACACATACTAAAAAATTATAGGCCTATTTCAAATCTACCATTTCTCTCTAAAATACTAGAAAAAGTAGTCGCCAATCAGCTTCAGTCACACCTTACGCTTTACAATTTATTTGAGAAATTCCAGTCTGGTTTTTGCACTGGTCATAGTACAGAAACGGCACTAACATGGGTTGTAAACGACATTCTGATATCCTCTGATGAAGGAAAGTCCACTGTAATTATGTTGTTGGACTTAAGTGCAGCATTTGACACCATCGACCATTCTATTTTACTGCACAGGCTAGAAAATGATGTTGGGCTTACAGGCACCATGCTCGCTTGGTTTAGTTCTTATTTATCAAATCGATTCCAATATGTACAGAAATGTGCTGACAGTACTCCATCATTATACACAGAAGTTCAATATGGTGTCCCGCAGGGCTCAGTACTGGGACCTTTACTGTTTTCACTTTACATGCTTCCACTGGGATCTATCATTAGGAAACATAATGTTAATTTTCACTCGTATGCAGATGACACCCAGTTATACCTTTCATTTAAATCAGATGAAGTTTCTCCGATGTTGTCTTTAATTAGTTGTGTTAGCGAATTAAAGGACTGGATGAATGAGAACTACTTGTCTTTAAATACAGATAAAACAGAAATGTTAATTGTTGGAGGGAATGACACTGATCACAACAATATTTTGTCATCATTTAACTCAGTTGGAATCCCAATTAATTTTATTGAATCAGCCCGCAATCTAGGAGTTATCTTTGACTCTAGCATGTCATTTAAAGCACATATTACAAAGTTGTCCAAAACATGCTTCTTCCATCTTAAAAATGTTAGGAAATTAAGGCGCTTTCTAAATAAGCAGGATTCTGAGAAATTAATTCATGCACTTATCTCTAGTAGGACTGACTACTGCAATGCGGTGTTCACTGGGTGTTCAAACTGTTCTTTATACAGCCTCCAGTTAATACAAAATGCGGCTGCAAGAATTATTACAAGAACAAAAAAATATGAACACATAACTCCAGTTCTTAAATCCTTACACTGGCTCCCGGTTAAGTTTAGGGCAGATTTCAAAATCCTTCTTTTAACATATAAAGCATTAAATGGCCGAGGTCTGGCTTACTTGTCTGAACTTATCATGACTTACAAACCTGAGCGCACATTAAGATCTCAAGATGCTGGTCTGCTTATGGTTCCAAGGATTAATAAAATAACAATGGGAGTTCGAGCTTTTAGTTACAGGGCCCCTAAACTGTGGAATGGTCTGCCTGCTACTATAAGAGATGCCCCTTCAGTCTCAGCTTTTAAATCCCGGCTGAAGACTCACTACTTCAGTTTAGCATATCCTGACTAGAGCTGCTGATTAACTGTACAGATTGCATCTCTGTTAGTCATTCGCACTAAAACAATTAACATGATAGTTAGAATTGGATACTAACCCTCACCTATTCTGTTTTTCTTCTCGGTACTCAAATGTGGCACTTGGTGCCACGGCCCACCTGCCAAGTTGTTTTGCCTGCCTAAGTTAAAGTCATCCCTGATGGAGGATTGCAAGAATCGTGAGAAAGTGGGGTCCTTTCATCGGATTGGCTGGCCCAACACTGTTTCAGCCATGGAATGGCCATATGGGGGAGGCAGCTTGATGGAGGTGGTCTCCAGGAGTCTAAAATTATCCAAATCTTATTATGTGATATCATCTACTGTTAAATTTTAATTTTTTTTTGAGGATTTGTTCTGTTCTGTGTATTGTATTGTATTGACCCCCTTCTTTTGACACCCACTGCACGCACAACCTACCTGGAAAGGGGTCTCTCTTTGAACTGCCTTTCCCAAGGTTTCTTCCATTTTTCCCTACTAGGTTTTTTTTGGGAGTGTTTCCTTGTCTTCTTAGAGAGTCAAGGCTGGGGGGCTATCAAGAGGCAGGGCTTGTTAAAGCCCATTGCGGCACTTCCTGTGTGATTTTGGGCTATACAAAAATAAACTGTATTGTATTGTATTGTATTAGCCTGGCAAATTCCTATTGGCAGGCTATTCCAGATTTTAGGTGCATAACAGCAGAAGGCCGCCTCACCACTTCTTTTTTAAGTTTTGCTCTTGGAATTCTAAGGAGACACTCATTTGAGGATCTGAGGTTACGATTTGGAATATAAGATGTCAGACATTCCGATATATAAGATTATTTAAGGCTTTATAAACCATAAGCAGAATTTTAAAGTCAATCCTGAATGACACAGGTAACCAGTATAGTGACATCAAAACTGGAGAAATGTGCTCGGACTTTCTTTTCCTGGTTAGGATTCTAGCAGCTGCATTCTGCACTAGTTGCAAATGAAAAAAGTCTTTTTTGGGTATTCCTGAGAGGATTGCATTACAGTAATCTAGCCGACTGAAAACAAACGCGTGAACTAATTTTTCAGCATCTTTCAATGATATAAGAGGTCTAACTTTTGCTATGTTTCTTAAGTGAAAAAATGCTGTCCTAGTGATCTGATTAATATGCGATTTAAAATTCAGATTACAGTCAACAGTTACCCCTAAGCTTTTTACCTCCGTCTTGATTTTTAATCCTAATGCATCCAGTTTATTTCTAATAGCCTCATTGTATCCATTATTGCCAATCACTAAGATTTCAGTTTTCTCTTTATTTAGCTTGAGAAAGTTACTATTCATCCATTCAGAAATACAAGTCAGACATTGTGTTAGTGAATCAAGAGAATTGGGGTCATCAGATGCTATTGGTAAATACAGCTGTGTGTCATCAGCATAGCTGTGGTAGCTCACGTTGTGCCCTGAGATAATCTGACCTAACGGAAGCATGTAGATTGAGAAGAGCAGCGGACCCAGGATAGAGCCTTGTGGAACACCATATAGGATATCATGTGTCTTTGAGTTGTAATTACCACAACTAACAAAGAATTTTCTCACTGCCAGGTAGGATTCAAACCAATTTAAGACACTGCCAGAGAGGCCCACCCATTGACTAAGGCGATTTGTAAGAATATTATGATCAATGGTGTCAAATGTGGCACTCAGATTGTAACGGCCGACCCCTTTACCCAGCCGGCAGCTACACCTCCAAGACCTGTGGCCTGGATGATTTACTGAGAAATAATCTAACTATCAAGCCGTACTTCTAACCAATTAAACTTTTCCCCACAATTGAAAATATAAGTACACAAAAACAGGATGTAAAATTTAAACGGATTAAATGTATTAAATGAAACAAGACATGCAAAAAATAGAAAACATATAAATATCCCTCCACCCCAGCAACAACAAGACACCACCAAATATAAATACAACAAAAAACCCTCCCTTGCCCCTGTAACATATAAACACACAACACGAATAACAAAAATGACTGATAAACTGAATGATTGTGAACTTGAGTCCAGTTATACAAACTGTCCTGAATACGGATGACTGAACTAGCGGTAAATGCGTTGTTTGACTTTCCCGGCGATTGAAGCAACCTCACCGTGATTCCTCGGCGAATGGTGGATGGCGAATCGACCCCGGGGTCTCAGCAGATGGAGGTTGAAAGACAGTCCAGCAAAATGAAAAGCAAACGGGTGAAAAGGCGTGATGTGAAAAAACAGCAAGTAAGTTGAAACGTGGTTGAAACAAAATGGTCTCCTTTCTCTCCTCTCCCCTTCCTTCTCCGCCTGCTGGCTTAAATAGTCCTGTGACGGCAGTAATTGATTAATTGTGAACAGGTGTTTTCCAGGTTTGTGGCTGTGGTCTCCTTCCATCATCCATCCCCCTTTTCGGGGACGGCATTAACTGATACCCATACAAACAGCAAACGGGACAATGAAACGAGACGCACTCAGAACTGACATTTACAACACTAACTATGTGGCCCCGCTACAAGATCTAAGAGGATGAGAACAGATAAATGGCCTCTGTCTGCATTTACCCTCAAGTCATTTACTGCTTTAACGAGTGCAGTTTCTGTGCTGTGATTTGTTCTAAAACCTGACTGAAATTTATCAAGAATAGCATGTTTATTGAGATGCTCATTTACAGTAATTGCATAATGACTACCTTCTCCAGAATTTTACTTAAGAAAGGCAGGTTAGAGATGGGTCTAAAATTTTCAAGAGCAGTCTTAAGACAGTCTGGGAAGACCCCCGTATCTAATGACAAATTTACTATGTCAAGAACATTATCAATTAGCACGCCCGATACTTCTTTGAAAAAATTTGTTGGTATTGGGTCAAGGACGCAGGTGGAGGGTTTCAGTTGAGAAATTATTTTATGTAAATCAGGTAAATCTATCCTAGTGAAAGAGTTTAATTTGTTTATAACGGAATGCTGGGGTTTAGGAGGATCCTTAATGTTGGGGAGATATACTATGTTATTTCTAATATCATTAATTTTTTGATTGAAAAATACAGCAATAGCCTCACAGGTTTTACTGGAAGTACTTAGGAGGCATTCCTTTGAGTTACCTGGGTTTAACAGACGATCAATCGTCGAGAATAAGACTCTGGGATTACTAGCATTGTTATTTATAATCTTAGAGAAATAGCAGCGCCTCTCAAGATGAACTGTGTTATTGTATTCTGTTATTTTAACTTTTAATATTTCATAGTAGATAGTTAGTTTAGTCTTCCTCCATTTACGCTCAGCTCTACGGCATGTTCTCTTTAAATCAGACACTCTTTGGGTCTTCCATGGTATAACAATGCTAGAAGATTTTTTAACTGTCTTTTCAGGTGCAACTATGTCAACAGCAGCCCTCACTTTAGTATTAAATCTTTCCACCTTACTATTTACATTATCCTCGCTATTATAGTTGGCACTATAAACGGACTGATTGCTTAGAATGTTTGTAAGTTTTAAAGCTGCTGATGAGTCAAAGAAGCGTTTTTTAACAATATGCTTCTCATGAGTGTTTTCTATCATTATTTCTATATTAAAAAGTAGAAGAAAATGGTCTGATAGACCCGTATCAATGACCTGCTTTATATCAACTTTTAGTCCTTTAGTAATCACTAAGTCTAACGTATGACCTGCTTTATGTGTAGGCTGATTAACGAGCTGTCTCAAATCAAAAGAGTCCAGGAGGTTCATGAATTCTTTTATTTTTTGGTCACACTGATTATCTATATGAAAATTAAAGTTGCCGACTATTAAGAGTGTGTCATAGTTCGTAATTAAAATTGACATTATGTCAGAGAATTCCTCAAAGAAAGACGCGTTGAATTTAGGAGGTCTATACACGGATAATACTAGAACGTGAGAATCTCCATGGATAACAACGGCTAGATACTCAAAGGACTTGAATTTACCAAAACTGACATCTTTACATTTTAACCGGCTTGAGTAAATGTTTGCTAGTCCGCCGCCTCTCTTTCCTTGGTGATCTGCACGAGTAAAACTGTAACCCGGAGGCGCAGATTCGATTAAAACAGCTGCACCATCTGAGCTAAGCCACGTTTCACTTAGTGCAATAAAATCTATTTTTCTATCACTAATAAGATCGTTGATAAAAAACGTCCTGTTAGTTAAAGCTCTAACATTTAATAGAGCCATATTTAATGTTTTGGAGGGGCAGAGATGAATACTATGTGCGTTATTGATATTTGGAACAGGAACTAAGTTATTTTTATTAGCGCCGCTCTGTGTGTATTTTTTGTTTAATCTATAGTCTGTTTTTATAGTTTTAATACATTGTTCATCTAAAGTAGTAATTTTAATTAAATTATTGGTGTTGATGCCGTATTGCCTGGATTTTCTACATGCATTGAGATTGGTTATTACAGTATTAATGTTGCGCACTTTTACGGAAGATTTTATTAAACAATTATGTTCTGGTACAGCAGTAGCATTTCGGAAGGGGTTAAGAGTAGAGATATATAGTCAAGATAAACGAATTACCTTAGATATGTTTTCGGAGAGGACCCGGGCACCAAAACTGTTCGGATGCAGGCCATCTCGCTTGAAGAAACGCGGTCTTTCCCAAAAGAGGTCCCAGTTGTTGATGAATCCGATGTCTTGATTCTTGCAGAAGCCCTGCAGCCAGTTGTTTAATCCTAGCAGACGACTGTAGTACTTGTTTGATCGTCTGACGAGAGGGAGTGGACCCGAAATGAAGATCTTTGCTGATGGGGTCCTCTCTTTCGTGTCTTTAATTAGTGCTGCGAAGTCAGCCTTGAGGATTTCCGACTGTCAGTGCCTTATGTCGTTTATGCCGGTATGCAAAACAATCGCTCCAACTGCCCTATTCTTGTGCTTCTCTTAGGCTGCCGCTGCACGTCTCATCACATCTCGGACACGAGCACCGGGAAAACAAGAAACAAAAGATTTTCGATTAGGGCATGCGATATTGATGTTTCTAACAATAGAATCACCTACCACCATTACATCACCAGGGGCTGAAGGCAAACTGGGGACGCGGAGAGGGTCGAACCGGTTCTGAGTCAAGATGCTCACCTGTGCCGATGGAGGTGCTCTGTCCTTGAACCCCCGCCTGCATAGCTGAAATACGCCGAGGTCATCATCGGTGTCACTTCTATGAGGCACGGGGGTGAAGTTCACTTGAGCGGCACAACGCGAGGTTGTTGTTACGCCGATTACAGATGGCGAGGACGGTTTATCCAGCAGCCATTCAGATCCCTAAGGTATCTTCGTCTGGACAGGAGTCTCTGAATCTGTTCGTCGAGTGCCTGGAGTTCTTCTGTGACAACGGCAACGCGATTCATCTCACTGTCGGCCATTGTCTGCTTCTGCTTCTGCTTCTGCTTAGTGCCCTAGGAAGAATGAGAGAGAGAGAGAGATTGGTTAGCGAGAAACATCCATCCATCTATTATCCAACCCGCTGAATCCGAACACAGAGTCACGGGGGTCTGCTGGAGCCAAACCCAGCCAACACAGGGCACAAGGCAGGAACCAGTCCCGGGCAGAGTGCCAACCCACCGCAGGACTCACACAAACACACCCACACACCAAGCACACATTAAGGCCAATTTAGAATCACCAATCCACCTAACCTGCATGTCTTTGGACTGTGGGAGGAAACCGGAGCGCCCGGAGGAAACCCACGCAGACATGGGGAGAACATGCAAACTTTAGATTGACTCTTCTGCATAGGATGTAATCCACCTGTGTGCATCTTCCTCCACTTGTGTACATCACCCTATATTCCTCCCTCTTCTTAAAATATGTATTCACCACAGCCATGCCCACCCTTTCTGCAAAATCCACTATCCTCTGGCCTTCTTCATTCCTCTCCTTGACACCATACCTACCCATCACCTCCTCATCTCCTCTGTTCCCTCCCATCCACACCATGATTGAACAATTTGAATTCACCTCCGATCCACCTGGCCTTACTCCCCTTCCATTTAGTCTCTTGCATGCACAATATATTAACATTCCTTCTGTCCATCACATCAGCTAACTCTCTCTAGATATTTAAAAAATAAACATGTGAATATATCACCTATGCTTAAGAATTGATCTGAACTTAGTTTTGTCTTTCCAATGACAGCAGATAGCCACAAAACACAAGCTAAATCAGTAATGTTATCAATCAATAAAATTAACCAACAATTGAAGTTAATCTCTCTTACTCTTTTTGCATACCAATCTTTCTTTCATGGAGCTTTTACAAGTAAGCAAGATAGCCTGTGTGCTGGTGAAAGGTGGTAATGTGTCCTCAATGCAATAACACTCAGAGGACTTCATATGTCGACTAACATTAACAGCCTTTAACAATGTGTCTAGATCCTGAGGTTTATATAGCGGTAATAAATAATATTCAAGTATACGTCAGAAAGATACTGTAACATCAGATAATGTCTGTTAAATACCTACTTGTACCATGTGACAAAACTGTAATAACTGTAATAATAATTCTATTATTATTCCATTGTTACTTCAATAAAGTGCTAGCTTTAGTGTAGTGGCAATTGATGTAACATTAGCTTGCATACTGAATGTTGAATTCAGTATGCTATGAGAAACAGCTATGTTTCTCAAACATAGCTGCAAATGCAACACAATCTGCTTCTTTATGTTTTTGTTTCTCTTCACCTGACTGGTATTGATTTGAAGCCATCTCTCTGCTTGTTAATGTAAAAAGATCTCAACAGGTTACTGTCAATGATGACTGAAATTGTAGCTGCATTTGACAAAAGTTTCTAGATGGTTCAAAAATAGTCCAAATGCAGCTTCCAGACAGACATTCTGGCATTAGTATGACTCATCATGCAAAAACAGGTATAGCCCCAACAGTCAGCCCACTCCTGAATCACAGGCCCCTCATGCAGTGCATGATGTACATATAGGAAGTGGTGAATTGGGTGTATAGGAACAGGTGGCTCAGCTTTTGTGCATATTGCCATTGGAGTTGGAAAGGCACTAAGTATTAATGGGGTCTCTGTTCTTTCTTTTTATGTCTGTTTTGTAAGATTGTTGTCAATAGATAAGCTGGGGTAGAGCTAGCTAGCTGTGTAGGAGTCCCCACCTCTCATTCTGTTTATGTAGTACAGTATTATCTTTATGTATTGATTAATGTTCAAAATAACCATTTTAACCCTTTTTAACTGTTTGCCAAATTAATTGTTTTGTTTTTGTTTCTGTTATATATTCAGTCATGTGAAAATCTAATTACACATTATAGAAAATGTTGACTTTTCCAATATATTTCAACAGGCAAACACTAGATCTTCATGCAAACAGTGCCTACAGATAAAGGTGAAATACTTGAACAAATGACACATACAACTGACCAGGGGCCTCATTTATAAACGGTGCGTACGCACAAAAATGTTGTGTACAAACGTTTCCACACTCAAATTGTGATGTATAAAACCTAAACTTGATGTAAAGCCATGCACATTTTCACGGTAGCTCCAACCCTGGTGTATGCAAGTTCTCCGCTCAGTTTTGTAAACTGCCGGCACCCAGCGTCAAAGCAGTGCTACTGTTCCTGTGTGGTTACCCTTTCTTTTTTAGATCCACATCCCTGACATGGCTTTATCATATACACTGAAACTAACTGCATATTGTTTATTAGTTTAATGCATCTGATCGTAATTAACCTGTAACAATATAATGGTCCAGGGAATGGCCAAAGTATTCCAAATACCATAGCTGCTTTAACGTTGTTACTCTCACTGCACCTTCTTTTTCTTCTTTCAGCTGCTCCCGTTAGGGGTTGCCACAGCGGATCATCTTTTTCCATATTACTCTCACTGCACCATTCGGAGTATTTATATCACTATATTTGAATGGGGAATCACAGATCTACAGCAGCTGATCGGAAAGAGAATTATTGGTATACAATATCAAGCACACGCTGCTTCAGCCATGCTGTCTATTGAACTGCTCTCACACGGCAAAAGCTTCAAAGCCTTTCCTGTATGGACCTCGTGGTTCAGAAACAGTTTCATCCCAAGAACTATAAACGCACTCAATCAGTCCATCAAGTGTTCCTTGTAGAACTGTTTGTACTTATAATTACAATTACCTCACTGTAAACTTGCACTATAGTTATAATATTGTACAACCTGAGCCACTTTATAAAGTGTGTATTTACATATGATGACGATATCATTTTTAAGATGAAATGCAGCCCAATATGTTTATTATATTATACAGATAAATCTTTAACTTCATTTAAACAATCCATATTGTTAATAATTAAACATGTGAGAACACAGTGCTGCAGCACTAGTGAAGAGCTGGCGCTCCGTTTACAGATTGTTCCTGCCTCACGCTGTATTCTTGCTGGTGCGACACTGGAAGGATAGATGGATAGAATAATTAAACACATACTACAAAGATATTTCAATGTTCCCTAAAAGTTTTGAAGAATCTGCGTTCTAAGCTTACAGGTGGCTTAACGTGTATTACAGAGCTGATTGTGTGGCGATTGGGTATTTGGAGAAAGAAAAGTAAGGACAGGAATTGGGGATTAGTACGTTTGAAAGAGACAGTACTGCTACAATAAAGTATTTCATCGAAGGTCACGCATGGTGCAGCAAGCATCTTGCGTGAGACATGAACAATCACTGCACCACTGTGTTCCCATGTTTAATAACATGCTTTATCTCCTATCATCATGAAAATGATATCACGTATACATCTCAGTATTTTAATTATTCAGAGAGCTGTAATATTACGAATGTAATGGATTCTGTGTCCCGTCTGAGGAAAAGAAAGCCCGGAAGCACATAGTGATTCACACACATAGAACACATAGACGATCAAATACAAAACAAAGCATTTAACGTGCTACTTTAGTTACAATGGGATTTGGGAAACTAAACATTAAACAATTTTAAGATGAAGTTTATAATGTTCTACTTTAATGACAAATTAAACTACGTGATTAAAGTGAAAATTTCGAGATTAAAGTTGACATTTCGTGCTTCTTTCCCACTGTGTACCTTTTTTTTTTCTGTACACTAATAAGCTTTCATATGACACTTAGATGGTGGGCTACAACTCACCTTTTCACGGCGACTTTGATATGTGACAACTTCTTTTTTATTTCGGGCACTGTACAACTTTGTGAACTTGTTCAAGATGATTTGAGCTTTGTGCCATAGTGCGTTATCCTGCTGGAAGTAGCCATCACAAGACGGGTACACTGTGATCAAAAGGATGGACAATAGTCAGCAACAATACTCAGGTAGGCTATGGTATTTAAATAAATTGGTACTAAGGGGCCCAAATTGTGCCATGAAAATATCCCCCACACCATTACACCACCACCATCAGCCTGAATCGTTGAAACAAGGCAGGATGGATCCTACCTTTCATGTTGTGGATACCAAATTATGACCCTACCATTCAAATGTTGCAGCAGAAATTGAGACTCACCAGACCAGGCAACGTTTTTCTAATCTTCTGTTGTCAAATTTTGGTGAGCCTGTGTGAATTGTAGCCTAAGTTGCCTGTTCTTAACTGACAGGAGTGGTACCTGATGTGGTCTATTGCTGCTGTAGCCCATCTGCTACAAGGTTTGACATGTTTTGCATTCAGAGATGTTCTTCTGCATACCTCAATTGTAACAAGTGATTATGTTTTAAGTTTTTGTTGCTATTCTATCAGCTTGAACCAGTCTGGTCATTCTCTTGGAATCAACAAAGCATTTTCCCCCAGAGAACTGCAACTCACATGATATGTTCCCTTTTTAGACCATTCTCTGTTAACCCTATAGATGGCTGTAGATCAGCAGTTCCTGAAAAACTCAGACCAGCCTCTCTGGCACCAATAACCATGCCAAGTTCAAAGTTACTTGAATCACCTTTCTTCCCCATTCTGATGCTCTGTTTGAACTTCAGCATGATGTCTTGACAATGTCCACATGCCTATATGCATTGAGTTGCTGCCATGTGATTGGCTGATTAAATATTTGCTTTAAAAATAGTAAAACAGTTGTACCTAATATAGTGGCCGGTGAGTGTATTTAATGAATTAAAAAATGTGGCATCGTGGAAAAGTGGGTCCAGTTTGTGGCCAATTTTAAATAAATAATCGCGCCCTGAGAAGGTGCAGGCTAATTGGGGAACTGGGTGACCCCGCCGCATACAAGTGTGGATGTGGGCGGCTCAGTCAGGCACCTCAATGATGCCACAGAAGGAGCGCCTCCTTGCATTCATACACAATTAGGCAGCAGAGAATAAAGGAGCCTGCATGGGATAGAAGGGGGAGAAATGGAGTGACTGAGAAAAAAAGATCTGAAAGAAAAAAAAGAAAAGAGCAGAGGTTGAAATACAGGAGGAGCGCAAGGGTGCCAGTGCAATGGAAAGAAAGTAGGCTATGGTGGCCCTGAAGTGCAATGCGCAAAAACAAATTAAATAATCCATCCATCCATCCATCCATTTTCCAACCCGCTGAATCCGAACACAGGGTTACGGGGGTCTGCTGGAGCCAATCCCAGCCAACACAGGGCACAAGGCAGGAAACAATCCCGGGCAGGGTGCCAACCCACCGCAGCAAATTAAATAATGCAAAAAAAAAAAAATCTGAAAACACAAAAACAAATTGGAAAATGCAAAAACAAATTGAATATGTAAAAGCGGTGGTCCGTGTACGTTTTGGTATTTGAAATTTCATTTTAGAAGCAAAAACAAAAAAATGAAAATGAAAGGAATTTTCAGATTTTGATTTTTGATTATATAATAAAATAAGGGAAAATAAGGTATTTTTTAATTCTGTGGTAACAAATAGCAGTCATAAACTTAAAATTACACATACTTTTCTGGATTTATTTGTGATTCAAATAATGAAAGTGTTATAGGTCAAAAAAAACAAACAAAATTGATGCATTTTCGTTGTCTGAAACTGGAGGTACTTCTTCTTCTGCACGATTTTTGACGACGTGCAAACAGTTCTACTCACAACAGATCAACATAAGGGGGCTCCGCCCCCTGCTCGCTTCGCTCGTTGGGTATCCGGAAGTACATTAGTCGAGCTTGTTCGTTTTGGAGCCATGCCCACTTTGCCCGCAGCATTTCAGACGCGCGTTGTAGGCGCCTGCGTTCATTGATTTTATCCAGGCGGGCTCGTGTTTGTATATCCATCAGTCGAGCTCGTTCGTTTTGAACCCGTGCCTGCTTTGCTTCCGCGTTCGTTTTGAACCCGTGCCTGCTTTGCTTCCGCAGTCTCAGACGCGCGTTGTAGGCACCTGCGTACATTGATCTTATCCAGGTGGGCTCGTGTTTGTATCGTTGAGCTGTATTGTGTTTGAATTTGGTGTAAAGCATTCAGCGGTTTGTACAATCCCAAGCAGCACATTATTCCTAACTTCACTCCGCAGTAGTGCCACTCACAATATGGCGGTGACGCTTGTGCCTTCAACCATTCACACATTTACACACATTCAAAATGCTAGCACTATAAAAATTGCCAGACTTAGTGTTAGTAAATGAAATCACCAAATGTTAGCTGTTTCGCAGTAAGTAATAACAATAACTTTCTTAAAAGAACTGCTACATCAATGAAGCAAAGTTTGCAAAGATTGTATTTTTACCTGAAAGATGCGACTCAGTTTTTCTGCAGTCATGTCCTCGTCCCGGAGTGTCACTCTTTTACTGTTCTGAAAAACAACTTAACGGTCCATCCTCTGCTGATGCCATGCAGTGTAAGTTCAAGGCCGTTGGTTGATGTGTTGTGAGGAGGAGGACTGTTCGCACGTGTTGTCAAAAATCGTGCAGAAGAAGAAGTACCTCAGGTTTCAGACAACGAAAATGTGTCTGTTTTATTGTTTTTGAGCTATAACACTTTCATTATTTGAATCACAAATAAATCCAGAAAATTATGTGTAATTTTAAGTTTATGACTGCTATTTGTTACCACTGAATTACAAAAATACCTTATTTTCCCTTATTTTATTCTTTAATCAAAAATTAAAATCTGAAAATTCCTTTCATTTTTCGTATTTTCGTTTTTGCATCTAAAATGAAATTTCAAATACCAAAAAGTACACGGACCCTTTGCAAACCAGTCTACACACCAGTGACCAGTGTTTGCTGCAAGTGGCGCATTACCTGACCAGGTTCTTGACCTACAAAAACTTCCAGTTCAGACAAAATAGATAAAGGGTGTTTTCTCATTCTCGTTTCTTGCATTTTTCTTTTCAGATGTGTGAAAGAACAAAGGAAAAAAGTAATTGTTTTGCGTTTTTATTTTTCAAAGTGTTGTTTTCTTCAAATGCTCCTCCTTTTTACTCCCAATGAGTGTTTTTTTGGTTATGGTAGTTTTTTGTGATGACACCATATGTTAGGTTTTCTTTTGATGGCTCTTCAATTTTGGCCATGCCTGTCTAAGTAACTCTTGCAGTAGAGAAGTGCACACTATTCCTTTCTTAGCTAAACCTTCTGGCAGACCATAAGAGGGTTTTGCTTTGCCTTCAGGTACAATATATGAGTTGTACTATCCATTAATTTTCTTGGTGTTCCAGATTTTTTCTTGACCTCCATGGTCCTCTTTAACTTCTATTTCTTAATGACATTTGATAGCTCAAAGTGCTTTGATATCTCTTTATAGCTTTCACATGTTGTGTAGCCAACAGCTTGTTTAATTTTCATACCCCCCCCCCCACTAGATCTACGCCAGCTGAGCACTGCCATTTATTATAGTGTAGAAGGAACTGCCCTGAATGCCCAACTCCCCCATATTATCCATTAAGTTATCCCCTTGTATGGGATGTTGGTTTGGTTCCATCCCAGTGAGGTTATACCTCCTTCCATACTGTCCTTCTATTACGGCATCCCAGCTGTGAAAGGTTCCAGCACAGCACTCACCATGTACTGTCACACACGTGCGAGTAGGAGGCAGCTAAAGGGCTGAAGTAATGGTAATACCACATCCAACCAGGGGGCGGTAGGGTGCACTGACTGTCTTTCTCAGTTCCCTGAAGACCTTTCCTGAGAAATCCTCCCAGGTTCCGGCGCCTCTGAAGACCTCACTTCTGGTTACGGGGCCTTCGATGACATCACTTCCTATACGGGCCATTAATGCTGCTATCTTACAACCAATGCATCAGTTCTGTTTTGGACTCAGTCTTGTGAAGAACTCTTTTCTTTTCAAAAAGCCTTTTTCAGCCAGTGATATTATACTGGTGGCTGCCCCAAATCTTTTCACGATGTCTGGTCTGTGTTTCTATCACAGTACAAACTTAACTAGTTCATCAGATCCACCAAACTAATTATTTGGATTTCCCACTTCTGTCATGGTTTGTCTACTGACATTTTGATCACAGTTTATTTTATGTAATTCATTTCTATGAAGATCACCAACCCTAGGAATTTTACATATACAGAGTGATCAGATCATATGAATATTTACACATTTTTGGTGTTTCAGGAAGGACATATTAAGTGACTTGTTAAGGATTACATAATATTTTAATAATTAAATTGAATCAGAAATTTTGTAGTGTGCAGTCCAGTGCCATAATAACAAGTCACAGTGTCTGATTGTCTTGAAGGTGGCATGTTGTGGTGCCAAGGGCATTATTAAATAGAGGCTTATACTAGTACAGCTGAAATGAACTGTTCAATGAGAGCAAACCGATGCACCTTAGTGGCAGATGGGAGTGCCAGTTTTACTTCCTGTTGTTCATAAAACTGTGTTCCCTACAGGGTGATGATCAAAAGAATGAGAGGTTCAAAATACTGAAAGGTGTGCTCAGGGCAGCATGGTAGACATATGCTGCACCTGCTATTTTTATAGCTTGTTATAAAGTTCTAGTTTTCATATGGCTGGGTCACTTGAATGGTTTGGAAACAAGAGAGAATTAAAGAAAATAAAATGCTTGCTGCAGCTTCCCTTTTGTTTCGGGAGGTGATCAGTATTTAAAGAACAATATTACTTAGAACATCTCCTAGGTAGCAGCCTGCAAGTCAGTTGTGGGGGTTGCAGTCCACCCACCAATCGCTTCCTTGGGAGGGGTTCCACTAGATCTGGGCAATACTCAGCATGAGGCCCAATTTACTCTCCATAACAATGGGAGGGTTGGCCTGAAATGCTAGTCAGGGCATCTTAAGTTCCTACGTTTTTCTTATTCTGAGTCGTAAACAGGCAGATTTGCCAGGTCGCTTTTAAATAAAACATTTCTTGCTGCAAACCATTTTAGGGAGTACAGACAGAAACAAAAAAATCATCCAGCAGTTCAGTAAACCTGCTCCTTACATCAGACCACATGGCCCGTATCGGCTTCTAAAAATAATTGAATAATTAATCTTCTTAGTACTTGAGAAATCCTAGCCAGCTCTCTACCTCCTTGGCTGACGGGCATTCAAAGAAACTTGAGTCTCTGTGGCGCATCTACATGATTGCCTGTAAAATTATCTATGAAGCTGGCAGAAAATCACCAGTGTGCACTGGAGGTTCACTGCTGAGTGATTGCCACCCAGTAAATGCAACTTTCTGCAGCTTGGATTCTTCAGTCCTTGTTCATGCTACTATGCCCTGGCTGTGAGACTTCGCAGACTTGCACGTTCTGGACAGTTGTGCCTCTGCTCTGTGCCGAATGATTCTCTGCAGGCTGAACAGATTCATCTAACTCTTTCTTGTCAGGGGCTCAGCCATCCTGGAACGAGGAGACAATCTCTGTGAAGCGTGGTTTCTCTCAGAACTTTCACTGAGGATCCTGGGGAGTCACTTGAGATTAGCAAGCCCTCATTCCGCTCTCCTGGTTGCCAGGCAGCTGAGAGCCACCCTCTCCGGGGACAGCGTACCCGCCCTCTCACTCACTGTTTCTCTCTCTCTCTCTCTCTCTATCTTTCTATCCTCATGCCTCCTTCTACTCCTCATTTCATTGCTAGATTCTTGCAAGGATTGGACTTTGAGCTTCGTTCTGGACAGGAAGGACCATGCCAGCTTTGCAAGAAGGCTGTCCTGCCACCACAGATCCTAGTTGGAGGACAACAGGTGAGTAACCAAGTTTTGAGGAAGCAGTTTATAGCTGGGATGAAATTGCAACTGAGACTCTCCTACAGGTGACAGCACATTTTCTGCCAGCTGGCTCCCCATTTGTTGGCAAATGATGCCCCAGAGGATATAGAGGAAGAGGAGCAAACAGCTATATCAGTCTCTGGGCTATTGTAGGGAGGAGTGGTGTTGGGAAAAAAACAAAACCAGCATGCTGATCTTAAATACTCTTGTGGGGCTCCTCTATCCCCATTTGCATTAGTGGGTAATTGAGCAGGCAAAACACGGTAAACGCTGGGGGTGCCTGGTCACTGATTAGCTCTCTCAGTCAGAATGGTACAGGAGAGACAGAAGCTGCTGCACTTGGATGCCATCCTTGGTACAAGCTGTTAGGCAAACTTTTTTAATTTGGTGTGGGCATCGCAAATTTTGAAGCTGTAAACTAACACTGCTGATCAGATTTGTCCGTTTCCATTTCACTGGCTCTCTGCTCAAGTGGCACCTTAAGATACAGTGGCCCTCCAACCATGGCCTTCTCTGCTGAATTATTCACTGAGTAGCTGGCATGATACTGGCAGGATCCTTGCTGGGCAAAGGGGTACCGAAAGCTGCTCAGCAGGAGAGAAGAATACAAGGGCAGAGTGAAAGGGTACTGACATATGTGTTTGCTTTGTGGGTGTCAGATCTGTAAAAGAATACTGATCTCTGCATTGGTTGGTATTAGATAGAGTAGATTACAGGTTCTGTGTCCTTCTGTATTGCTCAATGTGTTCTGATGCTTGTCAAATGCATTTTATTGCTATCACTCACATACCTTACACTTTAATAACACCATTTGTCACCTGTGGGTAGTGGCCTTGTCCACTGGAATACCCAGTAGTGGTGCCTGCTCCTCCTTCCAACTTTTGCGTATCCTTCCTTCCTTTTCTCACTCAAGATGCAGACAGGCATTCAAATTCCGCTAATCACTTTTCCAAGCCAACATTTTCAAAGAGTTTCCAGAGTTTCCCAGTTTTGTCAGTGGCTCATGATCGTTTGCTTGCCAGTATAAACATGGTTATTTATGAATGAAGAGGAGATCCAGGATGGTGCTTCCTCCTCCAAGTTAGCTTCACAACTTGTGTACACAAGTTAAAGGCCTCCCATTGTGTCTGCAGTTACCGTGGAAACCAGAGCCCAGTAAGCGGATGTGTCTCAACTTAATCAAACACTACATCCGGCTTCTCCCCCTCACAAAGCAAGATTTGTCACAGCACTGTGCATTGTATGTAGTGCTTTCTTAGTCTCCTCTGTAAGTTGCTGGAGTCACTAATTTCTTTGTGAAGGTATCATCTGCCTGTGAAAGTGTGTTTCACTCTGTGACCATGTGCATGTGTGTGACTTAAGTATGTGCATTGACAACTGTGCAGTTACATTTGTTTCCCTCAATTAGTGTGTGGCGTGCACTGTTTTCACACAGCACTTAACATCATCTTGTAAAGGTGCAGCTGATAGTTTGATCAAGACTGAGTGTGTGTGAGTATGGAGTAATCATTTGGGTGTCTTTGTGTATCCACAAGTGTATATTTCCGGGTATTATTAACTTTGTGAGTATATGTGTATCTGAACTAAATTGTGCTATCCCATTTTGTACCATTGATTTAGTCTGTGTATGTATGAGACAATGAAAGATGCTGGAGAGACTCATTGCATCTTATACAGTATGTACTCAGCTGACACAGCCTTCATAACTGAAGGGTATCCATGTGTTCATATGGGTGTGTTCTCAACAACATCTGCTTGACATTTAGGTCTACATTCACGACTTTGTGGCATTATGCTTGACAAAGAGTTTTTGTTCTCTTGTTTGTACCCAAAGAAATCCTTACAGGCATATATCCACTTTCTTTTCCTGGTTCCACAAATTCTCATTCTCCCTTTTGAATTTTTAAACATATCCTTCTGCTGAAGCTTGTTTTGCTGAAGTTCCACATAACAACTAAAAGTAAATTTGTGTACATACAGTAGGTGGGAGCTGCTCCATTGCTGCCTTTGATATTTGAATTTTGATCCCATGAAATTCTGAAGGTAAACAAATTGAATTTCAGTACTACCATCTTCTCTGGAACCTCAATATAGTACCTTAAAGCTTTAGTGAGCACTAGATAGATAGATAGATAGATAGATAGATAGATAGATAGATAGATAGATAGATAGATAGATAGATAGATAGATAGATAGATAGATAGATAGATAGATAGATAGATAGATAGATAGATAGATAGATACTTTATTAATCCCAATGGGAAATTCACTATTTCCTTTTCATTGCTTTTCTGCAGGTCCACCATCTCCTGTTCACTCATCCATGAAGAATATAATTCAAAGAAAGAGTTTAGGAGTATTGCCCAGCAGCCAGGACAGCAAGGTTTTGGTGAAGTCCTTTTCTGGTCCCAGCAGCTTTAACAAACCCTTCCAGAATGTCCCCTTAGAGAACAATCCAGCTAAACCGCGCATTGTGACTGTTGTGAAGCCTAGTGGCCGAAAGCAGCTGAGAAAGATAAGTATTCTTCTTAATCGACATTCTGTGCAAACCTTTGAGCAGCTTGTGGCTGACATTTCAGAAGCTCTCGGTTTGCAGTACTGGAAGAATAATGGAATAAAACAGCTATTCAGCCTCAAAGGTCGAGAAATCAGGAGTATTTCAGATTTCTTCCGTGGTGATGACATCTTTATTGCTGCAGGTAGGAAGACACTCACACTGACAGATGTGCAGCAGGTCTTGCAGGATATCTATCCTGACAGTCCCTACTCCCAGAATGCATTGCAGCAAGACTGGGAACGTTCATGCCAGCTGAATTGCAGCCCCCACAGAGGATCAGAGGTCACCAAACAGCCCCTGAGAAGCAATGTCCCGAGCAAAGCAGCCCTTAACCTAGAAAGAGTCCGAGCCAAAGCAAAGCAGGAGGAAAGAGAGAGAGCTCGGCGGTGGGAACAGGAGCGACTGGATAAACAGCACAGAAGAATTGAAATGGTAGAGAATAAGTTACAGCCAGAAATCCTCTGTGACAAATGCAGGAAAGCAGCGCAGGCCATGTCAGATGAGACAAACAGTAGGCCCCAGGATCAACTGTATGAGGTCAGACGGAAGCAGAAGTGTTTTCATGGAGAGGAACCTGAAGTTGTCCTGAAAAGCAGACGAAGAGGATGTCACACTTGCTGGAGGAACAACAGACCATGTTTTGAAGTCCCTGCTCAGGAAATTAAAGACTCTTTCAAAGGTGCTGAGCTGCATCAAGAGGTGTTGCTGGAGAAGACGTCCTCTGACAAGGAAGTGCAGGTGGACTTAACTCGGAGTACAACACCTGTGAGAACGGCTTCTAGAGTGCAGGAGAGCTCAGACACACAGCAGAGTCGAAGCCGACACATGGCAACTCAAGATTTTGTAGAGAGCCTATACGAGATCGGTCGTGTCATTGGAGATGGCAACTTTGCTGTGGTCAAGGAGTGCAAGCCTCATAATGGTGACACTAGCTATGCCATGAAAATCATCGATAAGGCTAAATTGAAGGGGAAGGAACACATGATTGAAAATGAGATTTCTATCATCAAGAGTCTCTCACATCCCAATATTGTGCGACTACTGGAGGAGTATGAATCAGAGCAGCAGATCTTTCTCATCATGGAGTACATTCAAGGAGGAGATCTTTTCGACGCTATCACAGAAAGTGTGAAGTTTACAGAACACAATGCAGCTTTGATTATTACAGACCTCTGTCAGGCACTGGCCTACATCCATAGCAAAAACATTGTGCACCGGGACCTGAAACCTGAGAATCTTCTGGTAAGTCAAAGTGCTGCATGTTGGTAGAGCTTTGGGGGGTTTGTATCATAGCAGAAGTGCTTCTGCCGCTGCCATTGTGTATGTCATTTCCATGGAGAAGCATACCTGTCAAGTGACTGTCACAGTGGTAGCAGTTATCCCTTAGACCATATGTAGCTAATAATTTACTTAAATAAATGCAGCCATCTCCTGAAATAGGCTAGTGCTGGCTCAGATACCATCAGTGTAACAAGCACAGAGGCCTGCTTTCTTTCTCTTTAGGTAATTCAAAATCAACCCAAAGGATAAGCACAAACACAGTGTGCTGATTGATTTTTGAAGACCCCTAAAATTATCTCCCAAAATACTGCTGAGTCTCATTACTTTTTTGACTTAATTTCTCTCACATTGTTTCATATTTCATTTGTCCCTTTATAGTCATATGGCTGAGTCAATGAGTGCCACTTTCAGGCAGTTTATGTTGGGGGCTTTCTTGGTACATTATAACCTGTGGGCACTATTAGTCCAGCGACCAATCCTTTTTTAAAACATTGGAAATCATTGAAATTCATAAGTGAGCACACAAGCAACTGTTTCCTCTTTCCTAACCCATTGAATATGTGATGCCAAGACTTCAATAGTCTGCACAGTTGGACCTAGCAGTCACTTCTTATTTACTGGGTCTGCTGGACGCCAAAAGCCCAGAGTGCTCCAGTTAAAGTCTAGTTGACTTACTGATGCTGGTGACCATTTTGGCCAGCTGGCTAAGATTCCATCCTGTAAGTCTTCTTGTTTAATTCAGTGTCTAAATGATCCTGAGTAGGTTACTTCACCTACCAGTGCCCACATTTTATAAAATATCTGACAATTTTTCTACACACTTATTAATTTATTTTAAAAAATTAAACATACAAAATGAGATGGCCTTGTAACCCCAATTTATTATACATCTAAGAAGATTGTTTAGTGTTTTCAACAATATATAAATCAAACTTTTTGTTGTTAATGACTGCCACTAGTATGGCACATGTCCTTTTTCTTTCAATTATAGGTTCAGCCCAATAAAGATGGCACCACCACTCTGAAACTGGCAGACTTTGGTCTGGCAATGCAGGTGACAAGGCCGATCTTTACTGTCTGTGGAACCCCCACCTATGTAGCGCCTGAAATTCTCTCAGAACGAGGTAAAGTTAGACTAAACACTAATTAAGTTTCCCTATTACATTGTGTGTAGTTGGAACTTGTGTTCTCCATGAACACTTTATTATTTGGTGCCATTATGTTGCATCTGCAGGATATGGATTAGAAGTGGACATTTGGGCTACGGGAGTCATCCTGTATATTCTGCTGTGTGGCTTTCCACCCTTCCGCAGCCCACAGAGGAATCAAGAGGAGCTATTTCAGATCATTCAACTTGGAGAGTATGAGTTCCTGTCTCCATACTGGGACAACATCTCTGACAGTAAGTGAGCTTCAGTTGCTGCTTTTGCACTTCATTATGGAATGGGCCATTATATGCGTTCTGTGCAAACTTGCATAACTTTAGGGAACCAGACAGAAAGTAGTCACATTTTTATCAATGTAGAGGTGGTGTCATGACAGTATGGACTCAGTCCAATATAATATTATTCATGCTGAATCTAACCCATGAACACCACTCAGAATTGGCTCAGCTTTAGTTACAGACATGGCTGAAACATGTGTATTCAGCCTCAGTATTTGAAATCAAATGTTGTTTAGTGACAAAGCAAAATTCAGTTAACTTTATTCTTGTATAGTACTCTTCTTGAAAAACAGAAGTGCATATCATTTGCAAATTATGGGATCAAGAATTTCTAGTGGCAGCTTGTTTATGCTTCTCTCTAGTGAGAGAGAATGGTATCATGGGAAATAACCCCAAGCTGATAAGAGCAGCTGGAATTTTTCTACCTATCTTTCGTTAATTCAGCTGTTTGAATGTGAATGAAAAAGTGAATATCAGACCCACAAAACAGTAAAATGGCATGCATTAAAGTGAGGTGAACTGACTTGAGGACCAGAATGAAAATACCACTGGAATCACCAATGCAATCTGTTAGACTAACGTAAGAAGTTGACTTTTACAACATTGCACTAGAAAGAGGGCTGTTCTCATAACAAATACATTACGAAATGAACCTTTCCTGATCAAATAATGATTATTTAATTTACCTTCTAAATAGAGAAAAAAATCTACTCTCTATATATAAAATCCTAAGCCTAAAAGTGTAATGATTTTGTGCGACAATTTTATGTCATGTTTTTTGTCACGCTTTAAATCGGGCTCATTTTAAAACCTACATATATATCCATCCATCCATTTTCTAACCCGCAGAATCCGAACACAGGGTCACGGGGTCTGCTGGAGCCAATCCCAGCCAACACAGGGCACAAGGCAGGAAACAATCCTGGGCAAGGTGCCAACCCACCGCAGGACACACACAAACACACCCACACACCAAGCACACACTAGGGACAATCTAGAATCGCCAATCCACCTAACCTGCATGTTCTTGGACTGTGGGAGGAAACCGGAGCGCCCGGAGGAAACCCACGCAGACACAGGGAGAACATGCAAACTCGGGTCTCCTAACTGCGAGGCAGCAGCGCTACCACTGCGCCACCGTGCCGCCCCCCTACATATATATGTTTGGTGTCATTCTTTTCAGAATTTATTGAACTTTAATGTCATATTGTTAGATTTTCAGATTCTTATTCCATTTTTAAATTATAAACTAAAAAATATCAAGAACTCACATCCCACAAGATTAGACTTTGTGCCAATAGATTTAACCACACCCAGAGCCGGAAATAAAAGACAAAGAGTAGGACAGCTGCTGAACAGGCTTTTAAATGTTCGAAGTGCTGCGTGAGATGCAGATCACGCGGCACGGCAGCAGCAACAAGCCAGCAGCTGGTCGAGCAAAGAGGAGGTAAAAAAAAAACTGTATTTGTTTCCCATTGTATCACCGTTTAAGAGGGGGTTTCGGAGGAGTGACCACATCACAACGCGAAAGGCAGAGATGCAAAGTGGCTGGCGCGTAGTGCAGGCTGGCGGCATTGGCAAGTGAAGCAAGCAGGGGGCAAACCCCCTAGTAATGTATATAAATTATTAAAATCCAAAGACAGATCAAGCAAATGAAAATCAAAAATCAACCAGTCGTTATTTTATTCATTGCTAATAATAGCTCCACTGACAGATTCCAGAAGGACTTTTTAAATATGTTATTTAAGAGAACAAAACACATACAGCAACACATAACTTTGTCAAAGACATACTCTTTGTTTTCTAAAAGAAAGAAAAAAACACACACACACACACAAAAAAAAAATGTTTCAGGCTGAAAACAAAGCACACAACCTTCTTCCCCATTCCAGGAGAATACACGAAAAGCAATGCAAATCAGTATACATCTATATAAAACAGTAGTATAAATCTACTGTATCTTCATACACTTAAGAAACCACCACATGTTGAGGAAACTGATTTCTTTACTGTTGTCAAGAATGTAAAACAAGTAGCAACCTCCATAATTTTCCCACTTTCCATTTTATTAACTCTAGTAAGGAGCAGAGAAACCCCTTTGTACAACAACAACAAAAACATTAAGTATAAGTATAGTATACTACACACATTCTCTCTAGTCTACATAGTCCTTTATCCACAGTGATACACGGGATAGATGAAATGTTCAACAATCATTGAAACTTTTTTATATTGGACCCTGGGCAGCACACTGTGGGCACATAGGGGGTTTAGATTTGCCAGATGTCTCTAAACTGTCCAAATAATCTTTTACCGATTCATCACAACAGTCTGAAGTTGACTGGGGCTGGAACTTTGTCCCTATAAACTCCTAATTCTCTGTGGGCTGCAGCTTGTTGGGTTCAAGGGGTGACCACACCTATATCTAATCTACAGATATGAACAAGGTCTTGCAATGGAATCTTACAAATTTCACCTTCTCTGATCAGTTTATTTTGATTATTTATTATCGATATTAGCATCAAAATCTGGGTACGGTCTATTCAGTGCTATTCTTAATATTTGACTCTTCCCTGATGTTCCCGGATGTGAAATTTGGAGTAGTATGTTAAGAAATTAGGTACTGGTTTTAGTCTAGACATACTTTCATTTGTGGTTTCTACCATTTTCTTAGTCTGTGCATATGATAACAAATCGTAAAAATCTAATGAAATATAACATATTGCATTTTGTCACACCTCTTTGGCACAACACATTAGAACATTAGAAAGATTTAGAAGAGAACAGGCCACTTCGCCCAACAAAGCTCAACAGTCCTATCCACTTAATTCTTCTAATATAACATTGAGTCCAGTTTTGAAGCTCCCTAAAAGTCGTACTCTCTACCATACTACCTGGTAACTTATTCCTTGTGTCTGTGGTTCTCTTTGTGATAATAAACACAATATCGATCCACTGTACTAATTCTTTACATAATTTTAAACACTTCAGTTATGTCACCTCTTAATCTCCTTTTGCTTAAACTGAAAAGGCTTAGCTCTTGTAATTTTTCCTTATAATTCGTTCACTGTAGCCCTGGAATGGGCTGCTGTGTCCTTTTTGTAGCCTGGAGACCAAACCTGCACAGAGTACTCTAAATGAGGCTTCACCAGTGCATTATAAAGCTTGAGCATATCCTCCTTGGTCTTGTTCTCCACACATCATGCTATATAACAAAATATTTTGTTAGCCTTTTTAATGGTCTCTGAACTCTGCCTGGCAGTTAAAAGTGTTGAGTCACCTAATACTCCTAAATCCTTTTAATTTTCAGACCTCCCATTGTGTATTCAAACTTAACATTTCTACTTCCTACACATAATACTTTACATTTATTAATATTAAATTTCATCAGCCACAAATCTGCCTAAAACCGTAAGCTGTCCAAGTCCCTCTGTAATGATTCACCTGACTGTAGATTATCTTTGGTTTTATTTTATTTTTGCACTTAAACTTTAGGTAAGAATTTATGTTACTATTCATATTTATTTTTACACTGTGCTGAGAACTATGCTCTCATGCAGTGCAGCAGAGGTGTTAAACACTGTGCAGTTGTCTGTTGATTGTAAGTGAGCATGCAGTTCTACTTGTGTGGATCTGTAAATGCATAAGTGTCTTCTTGGGCATCTTGCTTCACTGAACTGACGCTGGAAATGCTTTTACAGGTCCAGATCTCAGCTTTGAAACTCTTTGTCAATTGCTGCTCTGTAATACCTCTGTGATCTGCCTCATCCTTTGCCCTCACAGTTTTACCACCAACCCTGCCTCATATGGCTCACCTGGGCTCAGTAACAACTTGATCTACCTTACTTTTCAAAGCTAAATAAACCAGAAGCTCCATTGTTGTTTGTCCACCTAGATGTACATTAGCAGATAGGGAAGTGTTGGTGAAGTTGCAGATATAGTAGCCTCTCAGCTGTCTTCCTCCCATACTAATGAATCAAATGGCACTCTGACATCTTGGATCTCAGCCCTATGAAACTCCATTAACTCCTCACAATGCTAAGCAGGCCCATTATGCTGCTGAGGCACTCTACATTTGCTAAAATCAGGTGGTAGGTCTTCTTTTCTTCTGACACTAATGTACCGCTGGCGTAGAGTGCCAGAATGGATCCTTTCCTCTTTACATGGCTCTTTCAGGTGGTTTGCTATCTTTAAAAGGGCAGGTCAACATTGCTGCAGTAGATGGAATTCTGTTTGCAACATTACAGGCTTGCCATTTTTATGGGCATCCCTGCTGCTTGCTCTGAAGCTGCTCATTTACATGATGGAATGCCAGCTCATACTATGGGTGAGTCATCCCTGTCTATTGCAAGTTGTCAGTACTGTTACAATATGTTATTTATTTCAATAAGGAGTTACATAAGTGTGCAAGTATAAATACAAAAAGCCTTTGAGGATACAATTTACTTGTATACATAAAAGCATGTATGCAGACCAGTTATATATCCATTTTGTCATCTTTCTTTTGAGCTTTTCAGCTATAAGCGTTGTGTTCATGTCCAGTATTTCAAACTTCTTTGCATGAATTAAGAGCCTGCTGTTTTAGCTCGTTGTTATTAACATTACCAGTCATAACCTTTGGGTGTTGTGTCTTCCAGTAGAGGATGCCAGAACACCCTCAGCATCTTGTTTTCCATACCTATACAATTTATCTAAACAATGCCTAAATGTATTTTGCAGAAATGCTCATTATAATTAAAGCATGTAATGAAGTCTCAAATTTACTTTCTGTCAGTAACACTGACTCTTTAAAATATCTTCCCACACCTATATATTGACTTCTTGTGTGCTTTTTCCTTGCCAGTCATCAGTTATGGGGGGACATTCTGATCTTTGCAATGTCCCGGTGCCACACTCCCTCCACTTGGTAATGACCATCATTGCATTTATCTATGTTGTATGTAATGGCATCAAGCTGTTTTTGCTGTATATCCATCTCCGGTTTTGATCAACAGGATTCTGTGTATTTTATGCCAGCTTCATGTGGACCATACTTGATTTTGAACTAAAAAGCCTACAGGAATATCATATAGGAAGTGCTGATTTTTATTGTGCCAGAAAGCTGGAATAGCACCAGATCATACATAATCAAAACCAGAAGCAAGGTGAAACCAAGAAAACAAAACCTCTTACTCCAAAGCTTACTTGCAAATCAAAAATCAAAGTCAGAGGGAAAACAGAATGTTCAAAAACTAGAAATCTGAGAAATTCACATTATGTTAGTTTGAGCTTTTTATCTAAATAATGGATATGAATTAATCATCACGCCAGTATTTAAGGGATTATGCTGATGCAAGTATCTCTTGCTGCAGCTTGCAACCCA
Organism: Erpetoichthys calabaricus; assembly: GCF_900747795.2. Classification (NCBI taxonomy): domain Eukaryota; kingdom Metazoa; phylum Chordata; class Cladistia; order Polypteriformes; family Polypteridae; genus Erpetoichthys; species Erpetoichthys calabaricus. The sequence goes on along the minus strand of NC_041406.2, from coordinate 120,538,023 downwards.
TTCTTCATGCTGGTAGCGACAGTTGTTAGCAACTGCAAATGCGAAATACCTAACTACACTGTGGTTAAGATTAGTTATCTGACTTAAATAAAGATGACCGTTAAGAAAACCAACCAACATAAATATGAAATCTGTATCATTTTCATTCAGGTCATGTTGTTCCTGTCTAGTGTGGCGCACAGCAGGACCCAGACACGTGATGTCTATGATGCTGACGGATGCTGTTCTGGAGTCACAAAATGTAATAGTGGATGCTGTAAGAGATGCAGACAATGAACTGTGGAATATAAGAGCTGTACTATGTGACACTGACCACAAATTAAATGAAGTGGTTAAAAAATAAATGCTATATCTGATTACCTGTTTTTACATTCTGCTCATTACATTCAAATGAAGTTGTAACTCTGTCCGATCTGGCTGATCATTTTCTGGATCAGGGGCAGGTTCATCATACCACAGCTCTTCAGGTACAAGCAAGCCAATATTGTGTGCCACATTATGCAACACGCTACATGCTTGCATAATAAAACACACTTTCAGTACTGTAAGCAAATTTATTCTCTGAAGGTGCCTTCAGAGTGTAGCGTCAGCTCTTTAGGTAACTCACTATCTTTAAAAGGACTGCTTGCCTTTTGCTGCACAAGTAAGAAAAAGCACCTGTAGCTGTGTGGAGTGGCCATTTTATAGGCTCTCCTGCTATAGATGATGTAATGCCTGCTCACTCTTTTGGTGATTTATTCCTGGCTGATGTAACCTGTCCAGAATCGTTGCAATAGCAATGTGTGTGCAGTTGACCGCTCCGATTACATTTGGAAAACCAGATGTTACTTTGAATTGCCCTTTATTATTTCTCAGTTCAACCACAGTGAAAGGAAATCCTATCTATCCGGACGACAAGTGGATAATGCCATCTTGTACAGCTGGCATGACGTGACTCAGTGATGTTTGTGAAATACCCGATTGGTAAGCATGTTCACTTTGAAAAGCTTCTGTGGCTAAAAACCCTTGAGTGGACAGAAATTGCAAAGGAGCAGGTAGAACACAATTCCTCGAAGGGTACTTTTGTAAAGCTAGAATCAATTCAGCATGCAGCTCCAAGAGGATAGCTCTTAGAAATCAAAATCAACTTAGAAGACAGTCATCATCATCTATAAATACACGCTTTCTTCTAATTCTTCCATTTGCAATGTCTTCTAACAATGCTAAAACAGCCATTGTAGTTGGAATAATTTGGCCATTCCGGGCACTATTATATTGTTACAGAATGATTACAATCAAGTGAATTAAATTTATAAATGATATTCAATTAATTTTGGTGTATTTGATAACTCCTGTGTCATGGATGCAAATATGAAAAAGAAAGTGCAACGACACAGAAACAGTAGCACTGCTTTGACTCTGGGTGCCATCAGTTGGCAAAACCAAGCAGAAAGTATGAGTCAGCTGTGGAAATGTGCGTGGCTTTGTGCCAAGTTTAGTTTTTATACATCTCAAAATGAATGTAGAAACAAGCATACAATACATTTTTGTATCTACGCACTGTTTATACATGAGGCAAATCGGAATTTAATGGAATTATGTTTTTTTTGCCAGTTTGCTGCCACTGTTGCATCCAGTGATCCATTCTGTGGTACATCTCACCAAGCGACATTACATTAGAAATAGTCAAGCAAGACTGAGGAAGATTCAAAACATAACATATTTTTAAAGGTCTGTGGTGGTGCCTATTAATGCAGCAAGCAAAGAAGCAACCTGGGCTTGAGTGCCCTATTCAGTATTTGAAAGTGGAACATGATTGTTGTATGTTATTGCCAAGTGCAGTAATGTTTGTGCATAAACTGTAAAACAGAAACAACCAAATGTCATGTATTTATGACAGCTAAATTATTTTAGAATTTGTTAGATTCTATATGGGGTAGAAGCTTTTATTTGGAGTTTGATTTTTTAATTTAGCATGCTGGTTAGTCTGACTCATAAAGTTCTCCCAATTTCATTGAATGTTGGTGTTCCTGTTAATTTGCCCTGGCATGGACAGGCAGTCTGTCCAGGGTTGCATCTATAGCAGGTCCTATGGCCTCCAGAATACATACATTAATGGGGAAAAAAACGTGCCCAGCTTCAGCAGACCACGACTGGACATATGTTATACCCTTTTCATATACCAAAATATGTTTATTCCTACAAGTGCTGTGAACATCCAATTTTTATTCGTAGGAGCCAGTGATTATTCTAGCAGCCTTGCTGTAGTAGTAGACGTTCACTGAATATTTGGGAATAGTATCTCCTGCAGTTCTGTTTTAGTTTAAGTAATGACTTCTGTAGTATTTTAACAAAATACCTAAAGTAAGAACTCACTGAAACAATACACTTTCAATTTTTAGAAAATTGGTAGAATAAAACATTATGAACATCAGCAAGGGCGGCACGGTGGCGTAGTGGGTAGCACTGCTGCCTTGCAGTTGGGAGACCTGGGGACCTGGGTTCACTTCCCGGGTCCTCCCTGCGTGGAGTTTGCATGCGTGGGTTTCCTCCGGGCGCTCCGGTTTCCTCCCACAGTCCAAAGACATGCAGGTTAGGTGGATTGGTGATTCTAAATTGGCCCTAGTGTGTGCTTGGTGTGTGGGTGTGTTTGTGTGTGTCCTGCGGTGGGCTGGCACCCTGCCCGGGATTGGTTCCTGCCTTGTGCCCTGTGTTGACTGGGATTGGCTCCAGCAGACCCCCGTGACCCTGTGTTCGGATTCAGCGGGTTGAAAAATGGATAGATGGATGGAACATCAGCAAATAACAAGAATAAATATAACAATTTGCAAAATAAACAAGAGGGAAGTATGAAAACCCTGGACATCATTAAACAATAAAACAATCAGCTGATTGAGTCAACTGACATAAGAAGTAAGAACTGGACAAAGTGGAGCATAGGCGGACTCACTCTAGAGTGGGACAACAAGGTTCTCTTGGAGATGTAGGCAGCAGCACCCAATTCCTTATTTTCTGGAGCTATTTCATTACAATACTTGATGGTTTTTATTCCAGCCAACTTCCAACTCACTTATCCAGTTCAAGATTACTAGCAGTATTAGGTGAAAGGTAGAAACATGCATGGAGTGGGCACAAGTTATTTAATAAGACCATGGAGAGGCTGCTGCTTCACCACCTGAGGCCACAGGTTCAACACGCCCTCGACCCTCTGCAGTTTGCATATTAGGAGAAGGTGGGAGCGGAGGATGCCATCATCTATATGCTACACCAATCCCTCTCCCACTTGGACAGAGGCAGTGGTGCAGTAAGAATTATGTTTCTAGACTTCTCTAGCACCTTCAAAACAATCCATCCTCTGCTCCTTAGGGACAAGCTGACAGAGATGGGAGTAGATTCATACCTGGTGGCATGGATCGTGGACTATCTTAAAGACAGACCGCAGTATGTGCGTCTCGGGAACTGCACGTCTGACATTGTGGTCAGCAACACAGGAGCGCCACAGGGGACTGTACTTTCTCCGGTCCTGTTCAGCCTATATACATCGGACTTCCAATACAACTCAGAGTCCTGTCACGTGCAAAAGTTCGCTGACGACACTGCTATCATGGGCTGCATCAGGAGTGGGCAGGAGGAGGAGTATAGGGACCTAATCAATGACTTTGTTAAATGGTGCGACTCAAACCACCTACACCTGAACACCAGCAAAACCAAGGAACTGGTGGTGGATTTTAGGAGGCCCAGACCTCTCATGGACCCCATGATCATCAGAGGTGACTGTGTGCAGATGGTTCAGACCTATAAATTCCTGGGAGTGCAGCTGGATGATAAATTGGACTGGACTGCCAATACTGATGCGCTGTGCAAGAAAGGACAGAGCCGGTTATACTTCCTTAGAAGGCTGGCGTCCTTCAACATCTGCAATAAGATGCTGCAGATGTTCTATCAGACAGTTGTGGCGAGCGCCCTCTTCTACACGGTGGTGTGCTGGGGAGGCAGCATTAAGAAGAAGGACGCCTCACGCCTGGACAAACTGGTGAGGAAGGCAGGCTCTATTGTTGGCATGGAGCTGGACAGCTTGAAATCTGTGGTAGAGCAACGGACGCTTAGGAGGCTCCTATCAGTTATGGAGAATCCACTGCATCCACTAAACAGTGTCGTCTACAGAAGAGCAGCTTCAGCGACAGACTGCTGTCACTGTCCTGCTCCACTGACAGACTGAGAAGATCGTTCCTCCCCCAAACTATGCGACTCTTCAATTCCACCCGGGAAGGTAAACGTTAACATTATACAAAGTTATTGCCTGTTTTTACCTGCATTGTTATCAATCTTTAATTTAATATTGTTTTTTGTATCAGTATGCTGCTGCTGGAATATGTGAATTTCCCCTTGGGATTAATAAAGTATCTATCTATCTATCTATCTATCTATCTATCTATCTATCTATCTATCTATCTATCTATCTATCTATCTATCTATCTATCTATCTATCTATCTATCTATCTATCTATCTATCTATCTATCTATCTATCTATCTATCTATCTATCTATCTATCTATAGTTTCATACAGAAAACCATAGGTATATGGAATAAATAGCGCTAGACTATCATGACTTTCAGAACTAGACTTGAAGATATTTTGGAGAACTTGGGTGAATAGAATTGGTGAGCTTTGTTGAGCAGAATGGCATATTCTTGTTAAAATTATTTTAATATTCTAAGTATGAATATATAATACAATGTGTTACACATACATAAACACACCAACAAAAATAAAAAGCCCATTAAGTGGCCATTGCTTACAATATGAGTGGTGCTGTGTTTAGTGTTGCTGCTTTACACTTCCAGAAATGTGCAGCCTAAACACTGTTTTTGTGCACTTTGCATGTTCTCCCTATGTTCAGTCATACTAACAGGTTAAGCACCACTAGCAACCAGAGGGTATTTTTAAAGCATGATTGACATTTAGTTTTAATAATATTATCAAATATTATCTTAAATGGGTGGTTCAGTGGCACAGTGGTAGCACTGCTGCCTTATAACAAGGAGAATAGGGTTCATGTCCCAGGTACTCCCTCCATCCAGTTTGCATGTTTTCCCCGTGTTCATTTAGGTTTCCTCCAGGTGCCCCGGCTTTCCCCCACAGTCCAAAGACATGCAAGTTAGGTCAATTGGCAATGCTATATTGGCTCTAGTGTATGTGTGTTAGTATGTATGTGTGTGTATATGTGTGTGGTGTCTCTGGCACCCTCTCCAGGGTTTGTACCTACTTTCTGCCCTATTCTTGCTGGATTAGGCTCCTGCTTTCCCACGACCCTGATCAGGATAAAGCAGACTAGAAAATGGATAGGTTGGATAGAATAGACATGCACATTTTCCCATCACAGGAGCTTTGTTTTCAGGAACCAATGAGTTCTTGTGCAATGCAGGCTCTGGGCCACTTGTGGTCCATGGACTTTTTTTGCATCTTGTGTTGCCATGACACAACAGGAACTGCAACCTTTATGCAAAATATGTGACATACAAAGAGTGTGAAGTACAGTGCAATTGGGAGTTCATGGGGAAGATTATTGCTTTGATGTGGCGCATGGTGCAGCACTCCATCTTCACAGATATCTCTCCAAAGTCCAAATTACTAAAAGATTTGTAAGATGACACCAGTGCTTGTGGTCAACCAATCAGCACAATTCATAAACTGGGTCCTACCCACGAAAGTTCCCAGTTGAATGAAAAATATATATGATGGAGTAGGAGATAAAAAATTATCAGAAAATAGCAGGAACTACAAATGGTCTGAGTTGTTGCAGTGGGAATGTTACATAAGTTCCTGAGTTTCTAAGAAGTCCTTTGTTCCTGCAGTGGGAATGCGCCTAATGACACATTTCCAGGATTCACATTTTGCGGCAGGTAATCTATGACAGTTTGTTGGTTCCTAATTCATCAAAGAAATAATACCATTCACAGCTGACCAATTTTTACTGGTCACATCTGCATAGTTAGGTAGGTACTATGAATTATGGGTGTACGATTACCATAAAATTAACAATTGGCAGTTATTGCCATTGACATTGTGATAGCAGTGATTAATTTTGATTAGTAGAACTACAATAGCATATATGTTTTGAGTTCTCTACTGCATGTACTGTACACATACTGTACAGTAGAACCTCAATTTAGCAGTTTTCTAATGAACCACTTAAAAATTGTAATATGACATAAAAATGTTTTAAATCAAATAAAAATGTGCATCACTATCTAAATACTTGTCAAGTTCACAACATGCATACACTGTATTTCATCATTATCAGGCAATGAACTGCTATCTATGTACACTCTAAAAATAATATTTCTGTAATGGAACTTATATCGGTTGTGTGGTTCCTCATCGATCCATTGCTTGACAAAGAACCATTTAATTCCTGTGAAGGGTTCTTAGAATATGGAATTGGTTCTTTGGGCTTTGAAAATGTTCCTAATATGTTGACAAAACTGAAATATTTAATGTATAGTAAGTTACCTAAGCAGGATGCTAACAAATCAAGAAACCTTGAACTTAGTCTGTATGCAGCAAGAGTCCTTTTAAAATCAGGAACTAATTGGTATTGCACAAATCTGTAATCTGCTCACAGAGCCTGTTACAGATCTAAATAAATAAAAGTTCTTTTTGGAACCTTCATATGGAAGGAATCAAATAGGCTTCTGTATGGCATTGCTTTGAAGAGCCACTCTAGTACTTTTATTTTTAACTGTGTATTATGCAGTATAGGAACAGCACAGACATGTCATGAAATGCTCAATGCAGCCAATGTGATCAAAGCTCTCAAGTCTGGTCCAAGTACTTACAGCAGTGGTGTTCGCCCTGTTATCTGTAATAGTGTAAATGTACTGCCATTGTCAAGGAAAGCCTGTTTTTTGTAAGCATGCACTTTCTAAAATAAATTCCTCACTAATATAATTAACTGTTATTCTCCTGCATGTTTCCATAGTTCTACTCAAGCACAAATCTGTTGCGATTACATAAAGCTCCACTTGTTTCATATACATTTAATTTTATGTTCATTGTTTGGAGAAAAAGTCTGAAAAATAATTGTGATAGGGGATGACTTATATCCTATTCTAGGTGTTGGTCATTTCTGATAAATGTCTTTTGATAAGTTAAACATGATAATGTCTGTTATGTGTATTTGCCTTTGATAGCCTGCTATACAGTATACAGACCACTCTTAAAAATAAAGATGCCACAGTGGTCCTTTAGAGTGATGCCATAGGAGAACCATTTTGGTTCCCAATAGACCCATGCACTTGAAGGTTTCAGAAAGAATCTTTATTTATTTTGATCTGTAACAGGCTGCATACAGTAAATACTCATGACTAGATTGTAACCGATTTGTGAAATACCAATGGGTCTTGAGTTTAAAAGGACTGCTGCTGCATATGTCCAATAACATAGACTAAGTCTAGGTTTTCTTTATCTGTTAGTGTCCTTCAGCCCACCATACATTAAATATTTTGATTTTTTTCTCCATATTAGGAAGGTTTTCAAAGCACAAAGAACCATCTTCTTATGCAAAGAACCCATCCCAGAATGAAATGGTGTTTGGTCAAGCAATAGATCTACAACTATAAATCAGAAAAAGTTGGGATGGTATGGAAAATGCAAAATAAAAACAGGCAGGCAGTACAAACCCAAGATATTTCATGTTTTGTCTGGTCAACTTGATTTCATTTGTTAATATACTGTACATTCATTCTTGAATTTCAGGCCTGCAACAAATGAAATATTAATATACACTGCCCCCTAGTGTATCACAATTGTATTATACTACAGTACAATGCATTATAAGCTTAAGTTTTGCATGCAAGAGAAGCAATAAAAGTCAGGCTTATTTTTCAAGAAAAACAGGGATGCAATAATTATTGTTAATAGAAAAATAATTTTGTATAAGGGAGATAATCCACACTGTTTTAAAAAAAGTGTGCCCAAATAAAAAACATTCAGTAGCTGATTTTGTCACACTTTTCAAGTTAGCTTAATTTCTGTCTGAACTTAGTGTGGTGCTGAGGTGTCACCCATTGCATGACTGCACTCAGGTCCTAATCTGGGATCCTGAGTTAGTTTGTCATGTGGTGGGTGCAGTAATGCGCTGTATCAGCAGCTGCTCCTAACCTCTCTCTCCCTCTCTCTCTCTCTCTCAATTTCTGAGCACTTTGTTCTACATAATTAAAATTTTTAATTGCCTCAACAAGCCGTTAAAGTTGTTCAAGCTTATAAAGAGACATTTTAATCTTGATTCTTATAAAATCATAATATACAGTTCTGTATTGCTACAGCAATATGTCATTTTTCTAAACATGAATACACATGAGGCAAGGACAACAGATTATCAAAGTACAGTGGAACCTCAGTTCACGAACGTCTCGGTACACGTACAACTCGGTTTATGACCAAAAAGTTCGCCAAACTTTTGCCTCGGTTCACGACCACACACTCGGTATACGAACAAGCCAGGTTCCCTTTCGGTTTGTACATGTTCAGTCTCTCCCTGTGCATTTCCTGTGCAGCGAGCAAGAGAGAGAGCACGATACACACACACACACACGCACACACAGAGGCAGCGCGAGAGAGAGGCAGCACAGAGACAGAGGCACACACACAGGCAGCGCCAGACAGAGACAGCCGCGCACACACACAGGACCACGCGCGAGAGAGGCGCGCACACACACAGGAGCGCTCCAGGCTCGCAAAAGAGAGATGCATGCACGCACACACGGGTGCGGGAGAGAGAGGCGCACGCACACACACAGGAGCGCGCTGGAGAGACACACACACAGGCGCTAGAGAGAGAGAGAGCGAGAGCGAGCAAGGGACGAATAAGGTAGAGAAGGCTTGTTTTTGTTTTCAGTTCTATTTACAGTGATCGGTTCGTAGCCTGCATTGATGCAATGTTACTTTTCTTGGTGGTTTATTAAATTACGGATTTTTCAAATGTTCATTTTTTCCCCTGTGCTTAAAACTCATTAAAAAAAGTGTTTTTAGCTAGCGGTTCCTATCACTATAGCGCAAACTATTGCAGTGTTAGTTTTCTCTGTTGTTCAAGGTTTTCTCAGTGTTATTCAATGTTTTTACATTTAGTTTACCATTACGCTGTGCATTCTATGGTATAATTAACTATATTTGTGCTTAAAAACTAATATATATATATATATATATATATATATATATATATATATATATATATATATATATATATATATATATATATACATACAGTTCGTACAGTCTGGAACGGATTAATTGTATTTACATACAATCCTATGGGAGAAATTGCTTCGGTTCACGACCAACTCGGTTTACGACCAGAGTTTTGGAACAAATTATGGTCGTGAACCAAGGTTCCACTGTATACCTTTATTAATAATATTAATATTCTCAAATTTAACAAAAAGCCTTTTTTTAAATCAAAAGTCACAAATATGAAGACTATGGTTAGGTAAAGGAGGAGTTCATGTGCTGTTGTACCTTGTTTCTAGCGTACCCTCCTTTTTGTACTTCACTAACAAATGGCAATTGTAAACTATTAACATTTAAATATGTATCCTTAATAAACCCACCTAAACAATTAAAATATTAAAATAAATGCTTTATAAAACTCCTGTTTTCTTAATAATCCAAATGAAAAGTCTTACTACAAGTAATCTATAATCTATAAAATTATTTTCTTTATTGCCATGACATGGCCAGCATTATAACAAACCTCAGCTTAAGAGAAGAAGATCCTTTCCTGTAGATTCTTTGAAACCCTTTTTTGTTTGCCTGCCAGAAGTAACTGGCAACAAAGGTTCATAATGCAGCTTTTTCAACTAAATTTGACACTTAAACAACACTTGCCACAACAGGGTTACCTCCAAGTCAAATTCACTGCCTTCCAAATGGCTAGCTGAAGTTAAAATGTCGTAACACTCTGCTCTTCTCTTGAATCAAACTTTCTACCTTGCTCTCCTTACAAAAACTGCATTTAAGACAGTTGTGTCAGACTGCAGGTTTCTGTTTCAGACACTTTCTTAATTAGTAACTAGTTATGGCTGCTAATGGAACCTTATTCTTTTATCAGTCAGTCATTCTCCAACCCGCTATATCCTAACACAGTATCATGGGGGTCTTCTGGAGCCAATCCCAGCCAGCACAGGGCGCAAGGCAGGAACAAACCCTGGGTAAGGCGCCAGCCCACTGCAGCCTTATTCTTTTGCCTTAAGTTTAATTGACTTGAGTTTTAAGATTCAAAACCCTGAATTATCCCTTTTGTTTAAAAAAATGTGAAGGACTGACCAGTATTGATCTATTCTCGTCCAAAAACATTTTGATGGTGTTCTAAGAAAAAAAGAACAATTAGTGGCTGTGAATATTAAAGAGCAAGTTCTTTACAATTAAGACAAAACATGTCTTTTACATTTGTAGTAACAGAAAAAAGAACGTGCTTTAAACAAAAACCTGCAGCCACTGTAAGCCCTGCATTGGTGTGCCACCCAGAGAAAAGCATTATCAAATAAATATTCCCAGATTAAGGGCAGCATAGTGGCACAGCAAGTAACTCTGCTGCCTCATGGATCCTGGGTTCCATCCTCCATACTACTTGTTATCTATGTGGAGTTTGCATATTCTTCCTATGTCTGAATGGCTATTCCTCTGGTTTTCAGGATTTCCTCCCACTTCCCCAAAAACATGCATTATGCATAATTGTTGACTCTATACTGGTCCTTGCATAGATGTGTATTCTGCAATAGAAGTGTTGCACCCAGGGTCTGGACCTGAAAGGAACATGGTTCTCAGGTGGCTAGGAACTGTCAGAAGGGGTAGAACTGCTTGGAGAAGTTGGCCGTAAAAGCAGCTCCTGAAAGTGTGGAAGGAGGGGGTCACAGATACAGCAATCTGAGAAGCACTTCAAAGCGTTCCCTGATACATGATTCCCTGTCCATGTGCCTGGATGTGTGGTTGTCAGTGAGCTCTGAGTTTGCCAGATGGGTTGCCCCTGTCCCCAGATGAGTGGTGTGAAGTGGGACTGGAAGTGTGTATCTAAAGATATAGTGATGAAGCAGCCAGTAGCACAAGGATCCACAGAAGACCTGAGCAGTGTTGAGGAGCAGCTGATGAAGGAGTTAGTGAGTTCAACTGCAGAAGAAACCAGTGTTGCACAGAGTGATAAGACCATTCCTCCATCTCACAAAACCCAGATCATTACATTGGTGACAAAGGTATGATAAGAACCGATTAATGACACGAATTAACACAAATGCTGGTGTACCTCTTGATTACACTTATGAAGACTCACTTCAGGTTGGGGAGAACAAATTGCCTCGCATTCCATGGCTATCCTAGAGGATAGCCATTGTGTTACCCTTAAGGACGAGGGTTTTGAAAGGACAGTGTAGAATTCTTAGAATGAACCTAAAAAGGGCATGCACCTCATTTGGTTGAGCACTGTCAGAAGGAGTGAGGCCGCTTCCAAGAGAGTGGAGAGAAGGAGCCCAAAAACAGCACTTTAAAAATCACGTCAGACATGTCTCATGCTGCAAAAGTCCATTATTCTGTGTGTGTGTAAATCTCACATTTGGACCCTAGCCTTAGATGGCACAAGGAGCTGGGGGTAGGGGTGATAGATGGGTGCCACTGTCTCTGAGCGGTGTTAGGAAGGGCTGCTGATGTGTATTTGCGGGAACAGAGACAGCAACTGGAAGCACATGGAGCTTCAGAAGACTTTAGCAACATTGAGGAGTTGCCAGGAAAGATGGTAGCAGGTCTAACCACAGAGACACTAACAATCATTATAGTGGCTAGCTAACACCACAGTTACACAGAATGCAAAGTCTGTTCCATCATTTCTCACCTCCACTGGTTACTACAGTATTGTGCCTTGTGCAGGGTGTTTTCATTTTGTGCTAAGTGCTGCTGAGAGAGGCTCTACACTCCTGGAATTTTAAATATTATTTGGGCTTGAGAATATATATATATATATATATATATATGTAGTGGAGAATAAAGACAGGCAGACACCAAATGTCCAAAAACACACGTTTATTTGTTCCCTTGCTTTTATAGCACCACACAATGCCTTAAACAGCCACAATTACTCAGTCCCTTCTTTTCTCTCAAATCTTCTGCCACCTTCACTCCTCTACACACAAGCTCCGCCCTCTCCCACCCAACTCTGGCTCGACTAGTAGAATGAGGCAGCCCCTTTGATAATGCCCCGGATGTGCTCCAGGTGCTTCATGACGATCTTCCAGCAGCACTTCTGAGTGTGGCGGAAGTGCTGCAATCCAGGGCTCCACAGTTCTCCAGGTGCCCCCAGGTTGTGGCCACGGGCCCCAACAGGGTTGAGCTTTTAAGCTGCAATCCCGTAGTCTCAATGCAGACCAGGGTGGCTGCCCTCTCGTGGTCCAGGGGAGGTATTGTCCCTCTCCTGGTCCTTCCAGGTGTCCCGGCTGGGCAGGATCCCCACATATAAACTGTATATGTGTATGTATGTGTGTACTTCCAAAATAAGTGTAAGGCTACAAAAGTTTTATCAATGACTTTAACAAGAACTACCCAGCTAATTTGGCTGTGTCTCCAGGATTCTCTGCAGTCACAGACTTATTTGTGCAAGTTTTGTTTGTCTTGAAAGCCTAAACTAATGTATTCCTATTATATTTTCCCTTGAAAAGCAAAGAGAAAAAAATGTAATTGATTGTTCTGTGTGTCTTTAAAAAAAAAGTTAACTTCCATGATATGCAGTCATTTGTAATAAGTATTAAGCCTCTATCCCTTTTGACATAAATAACTGTTAAAAAAGTGCTGCCCAATTTTAAACCATTTCAAAAATTAAATTCCTAACTGAAGTGTCAACAATTTGTAAGAATCCAAACATGGCTGTTTAGTTGTTCATATACTGTAGCTTAACTCTGTCCGTGTCCTTTTTACTGTTAGTTTACTATCATCTGCAGCCTTGGGCACTCATTCAATTCTCTGTTATGGACTTTCTCAAGTCATGCTTTTTGTTGCTGTTCTTTGTTTTATGACAGTGTCTTCAAATTTGCTGTTTCTTGCTTTCATTTTTCCATTTGTCAGTAACCTTTGTCTGTTTGGTGGCCATGCTCCAGCTTATGTCTTTTTTTTTGTTGCATGTTATAATCCATTCACTTCATTCATGTGCTTCATAAATGTATGTATAAATAATACATTAACAAACAAATATTTCTATGGGAATATGTATTTTCATGATTTTCATTTCATACATAAAATTGTTGTAAACTCTGAACAGTTGGATGACTGCTCTGGACAACAAGTTTCCAGTATGCAAGAAATGTTAAAATGGGTGAGAGAACCTTTCCTCCATCGTAATCCCAGCACATGTATTATTGATAAAACACTCTTTCATAGGAAGACCTAATCAAATAAATAATTAATCATAGCCACATTTTTTTTAATGCTTAATAATTGTCTTGAATATCAGGCACATTATGCATAACAAATACCATTAGCACTTTTGATTACAAAGATTTTCTTCAAAGTACAATACCTTTATGTGTTTGAATATATTCATTAAAAATTAACAACTTATTTGTGTTCTAGGTACTAGCTGTTTTGCTGCCCAATATAGTTATTTTCATCCCTGTATTGGAGAAAGCAAGAGTTTAACACAAATATATAAATAAAATGCTTTCATAAAAATTCAGGTGAAATCAAGAATTGTGCAATTATTTGAAAACCAGTTCAATATTATAATGTTAACTTTACTTCTTCTTCTTCTTTCGGCTGCTCCCGTTAGGAGTTGCCACAGCGGATCATCTCTGCATCTTGTTCTGTTACACCCATCACCTGCATGTCCTCTCTCACCACATCCATAAACCTTCACTTAGGCCTTCCTCTTTTCCTCTTCCCTGGCAGCTCTATCCTTAGCATCCTTCTCCCAGTATACCCAGCATCTCTCCTCTGCACATGTCCAAACCAACGCAATCTTGCCTCTCTGACTTTGTCTCCCAACCGTCCAATCTGAGCTGACCCTCTAATGTACTCATTTCTAATCCTATCCATCCTCGTCACACCCAGTGCAAATCTCAACATCTTTAACTCTGCTACCTCCAGCTCTGTCTCCTGTTTTCTGGTCAGTGCCACCGTCTCCAACCCATATAACATAGCTGGTCTCACTACCGTCCTGTAGACCCTCCCTTTCACTCTTGCTGATACCCGTCTGTCACAGATTACTCCTGACACTCTTCTCTGCCCATTCCACCCTGCCTGCACTCTCTTTTTCATCTCTCTTCCACAATCGCCATTACTTTGTACTGTTGATTCCAAGTATTTAAACTCATCCACCTTTTCCAGCTCTACTTCTTGCATCCCCACCATTCCACTGACCTCCCCCTCATTTACACACATGTATTCTGTTTTGTTCTTACTGACCTTCATTCCTCTCCTCTCTAGAGCATATCTCCACCTCTCCAGGGTCTCCTCAACCTGCTCCCTACTCACACTACAGATCACAATGTCATCAGCAAACATCATAGTTCATGGGGACTCCTGTCTAATCTCATCTGTCAACCTGTCCATCACCATTGCAAATAAGAAAGGGCTCAGAGCCGATCCCTGATGTAATCGCACCTCCACCTTGAATGCATCTGTCACTCCTAATGCAGATCTCACCAGTCACACTTCCCTTGTACATATCCTGAACAAGTCTTACATACTTCTCTGCCACTCCCGACTTCCTCATACAATACCACAACTCCTCTCGAGGCACCCTGTCATATGCTTTCTCCAGGGCCACAAAGACACAATGCAACTCCTTCTGGCCTTCTCTATACTTCTCCATCAACACCCACAGAGTAAACATCGCATCGGTGGTGCTCTTTCTTGGCAGGAAACCATACTGCTGCTCAGTTATCATCACCTCACTTCTTAACCTAGCTTCCACTACTCTTTCCCATAACTTCATGCTGTGGCTCATCAATTTTATCCCCCTGTAGTTACTACAGTCCTGCACATCCCCCTTATTCTTAAATATTGGCACCAGTACACTTCTTCTCCACTCCTCAGGCATCCTCTCACTTTCCAAGATTCCATTAAACAATCTGGTTAAAAACTCCACTGCCATCTCTCCTAAACACCTACATGCTTCCACAAGTATGTCATCTGGACCTTCCCATTCTTTATCCTCTTCATAGTTTTCCTTACTTCCTCCTTGCTAATCCGTTGCAATTCCTGATTCACTATCTCCTCATCATCCAACCTTCTCTCTACCTCATTTTCTTCATTCAAAAGCCTCTCAAAGTACTCTTTCCATCTGCTCAACAAACTCTCCTCACTTGTGAGTATGCTTCCATCTTTATCCTTTATCACCCTAACCTGCTGCACATCTTTCCCAGCTCGGTCCCTCTGTCTAGCCAATCGGTACAGGTCCTTTTCTCCCTCCTTAGTGTCCAACCTCTCATACAACTCATCATACGCCTTTTCTTTAGCCTTCACCACCTCTGTCTTCACCTTGCGACTTATCTCCTTGTACTCTTATCTACTTTCTGCATCTCTCTGACTATCCCACTTCTTCTTTGTCATCCTCTTCCTCTGTGTACTCTCCTGTACTTCCCCATTCTACCACCAGGTTTCCTTTTCCTCCTTCCTCTGTCCAGATGTCATGCCAAGCACCCTTCTTGCTGTCACCCTTACTACATCTGCTGTAGTTTTCCAACTGTCTGGTAAGTCTTCACTACCACCCAGTGCCTGTCTCACCTTCTCCCTAAACTCAACCTTGCAGTCTTCCTGTTTCAATTTCCACCATTTGATCCTTAGCTCTGCCCTCACTCTTTTCCTCTTCTTGATCTCCAACATCATCCATCCTATGCTGCTTAACTACACTTTCCCCTGCCATCACTTTGCAATCTTCAATCTCCTTCAGATTGACTCTTCTGCATAGGATGTAATCTACCTGTGTCCATCTTCCTCCACTCTTGTACGTCACCCTATGTTCCTCCCTCTTCTTAAAATATGTATTCAACACAGCCATGTCCATCCTTTTGGCAAAATGCACTATCCTCTGACCTTTTTCATTCCTCTCCTTGACACCATATCTACCCATCACCTCCTCGTCTCCTCTGTTCTCTTCACCAACATGTCCATTAAAAGCTGCTCCAATCACCACTTTCTGTCCCTTGGGTACACTGTTCATCACTTCATCCAACTCACTCCAAAAATCTTCTTTCTTATCCATTGTACACCCAACTTGTGGGGCATATGCACTAACAACATTCATCATCACACCTCCAATTTCCAGCTTCATAATTATTACTCTGTCTGACACTCTTTTCACCTCCAAAACACTCTTGACATACTGTTCCTTCAGAATAATCCCTTCCCCATTTCTCCTCCTATCCACACCATGATAGAAGAATTTGAATCCACCTCCAATCCACCTGGCCTTACTCCCGTTCCATTTAGTCTCTTGCATGCACAATATACTGTATCAGTCTTCCTTCTCTCCATCATATCTGCTAACTCTCTCCCCTTACCAGTCATACTGCCAACATTCAAATTTCCTACCCTCAGTTCCACTGTTTAATTTTAGAGAAAAGCCAAAAGTCATAAGGGGCTAGATCCATGGAATAAGGTGGGGACGCTATGAGCCTGATTTCAGAAGTGCTGATGAAAAGGATGCTCTTCATTGCCCAGTATGGTGGTGCATTGTCTTGGTGGAGGAAGAATGACCTGAGCATCTTCAGTGGGCAATTGCGTTGAACTGTGCTGAGACTTTCAAAAATTCTTTTAGGCACTTCTTCTAAATCGCTGTCCTTTTTCAAGTGGGATGACTGCCACAATTCCATTCATTGAGAAGAAAATTGCAAACATCACCTTGATGTGAGATTTGAGATGCTGTGTTTTCACCGGTGGCATCTGTCCTTTCCTGGACCAAACCATGGTTTGTTGCTTGGTTTCAGGGTAAATTTTGTAAAACCAAGCTTTGTCACCAGTGATGATTGACGTGAGCTTTACTGAATGTTTCTGCTCAAAATCCACGAGGAATCATTTTGTTAAACTCCACACAGGGCCATTTCTGTTTCGTCGACAGCAAACGTGATGACACGTTTTTGCTCTTCATAAAACTTCACTTTGGATCGTGGATCACCTCTACTCACATGTTGTTTTCTCATCACAATGACTTTCTCTGTGGATGAAATGTTTTGAACTGCTCATTGAACCACTGAAGTACTGTACATGCCACAAAAGTAAGAACACAATCCAGCAACATGAAAGCCCATTTTAAACAGACTTTTGGACCTCCCTTTATTTTGGATCTGCTCCTTTAAATAATTTATAATGTCACTATTCTCATATTCTATGTTCTTCGTGGTTGCAGCCATTTTGTCGAGTTTTGTTGCTGACAACAGTCTTGTTACCGGAGGTCATGGCAAGTGACATCATTAATAGTGCCTGTATTTAAGATGCCACTGTGGTTCTTTCCATGTCCAACTTCTGAATAGTAAAAACAATTCTTATCATGAGTTAATGGGTGTATTGCAAGTACCTTGTACTTTACTGGATTCTTTTGCACATTTTATATTGGGTTTTGTCTAACAGCAAAATGGTCTTTTTGTAATGACTTTCAGTTGCCTCTGTTTTTTGAGTATTTTATATTTCATCTTCTGGTCCTTTATATGCTCTTGTGACCTGCCATTTAATTTTCCACTTTGGTAGAACAGTCATCTGTGCAAAAACATGCACCTTTTTTGAACTAACATCTCTGTTTCACACTGCAAAAACATAATTGAATAAATGACTAATGCAAATAGACTGTAGCCAAGACCCCTAAACCATCAAGCAACTTTTCCAAATGAAATAAAAAAGTTATTCATTGCTTTATAACAAAGCTGTTCTATCATGTTCTATGTTGTTCTATGCAAATACTCAAAATGGTGATTTCCCAATTGGGAAACAATAAAATACTATACATTGTAACACAAGACAATCACCTCTTCTGCTTTCAAACTTCAAAGGCAAAAATAAAACATTTAATGTCAATGTTTAATAATAGTACTAATAATTCATTACATTTATATAGCGCTTTTCTCAGTACTCAAAGCGCTATCCACACAGGGAGGAACCGGGAAGCGAACCCACAATCGTCCACAGTCTCCTTACTGCAAAGCAGCAGCACTACCGCTGAACCTGGGATCGATGCCAGGTTTGTGTGAGTGTCCTCTGAAGACTTTGATTTTTTTTCTCCTAGTCTGATTGGCGACACTAAACTAGAGTGGTGAATTTAAATGCACTTGAATACATTTGTGTGCCACATTTCCAGTGGTCTGGTAACTTCTTCTGCCTACTGCTGCCAGAAAGAACACAGCAATGCACTGGAAAAAGTACTTTCCAAAAAATATAAAATATATGACACATCTTAAAGAATAAGCAAATATTTATAAGTTAGGGTTGAAACTTCTAAATTAAAATATAAACCTGATGAGCACTTGTAATCCTGCTGTTTTAATTTGATTGCATTTTGAATTCATGAAGGCCAAATGCAATGTTTTTAAAAGATTCAAAAATGGCTATTACAGTATTCATTTTCATACAACTTTTAGACATTGCCACATAAATATATAAATATTACTTGCAATTAGGGATTTAGACTTATTAGATGTTTATATATGTGTCTATCCATTGGACTATATTCTGAACCAGAGGGCCAGTGCCTGTCCCAGTAACATTTCCAGCTGTTGGAAGTGACTATGGGAAGGGGCTCAAAGATGCCAGATTGAGCCAGTTTGAGACATTGCCTTAGTTTACCTGAGGTTACCAAAATGGAGTTCTAGTCCAAAGGGATTCCAGAATCTGTTTCTGATGGAGCATAAAGCCACCTCACAGCTAGGGGTCTAGTGTGTTTGAAGACAGGAGGTGAGTTAGGACAATTTCTCAGTGGGTGGGAAGAAGAGAGGCTAGATCAGCAATAGAGAGACCTTGTTGTTTTGTTTTAGGTGGGTAATTGGAGGCCATCCCACCTGGTAAATATTGGCCCAAAAGTTCTAGCTGGTCTATTGTTATCATTTATTTATTTAATGTTTTTGAATGCTGTATTTACCTATCCCTTGAGTTTATTTGGGCTTAATAAATAACCTCTTTTAATATTTTTACTTTCATCGCATTCTCCTAGATTCAGATATGTTACAAGAGAGCCCCTATACTTTATAAAATGTAACCAACATTTTGTAACCAGGATTGCTGCAGGGCAACTGATGGAACGGTCCTTACGGATAACACTGCAGTTGTGACCCGCTGAGCTGGCTACTTTGAGCAGTTGTTCAAAGCTGACCCTCCGGCTAGGATGTTGGATTTCTCTGGGTCCACGGTGCTTGAGGCTGATCCTCCAATCAGCTGTGAACCCCCCAATCTCACTGAGATTGCACAGGTGGTGAACCATCTGAGGGGGGGAAAGGCTGCAGGGATCTGTAGTATCCGGTGTGAACTCCAGGCTGGTGGTAAGGCTGTCCTCCTGGCATTGCAAGGATTCTTTGCTTCCATTTGGGAGACTGGCATCATCCCAACTGACTGGAAAACGGAACTTTTCGTCCCTATCTGGAAAGGGAAGGATGATCGCCTGGACTGCAGCAACTACAGGGAGATAACACTGCTCTCGGTGCCGCGTAAGGTCCTTGCTACAGTCGTCCTCAATAGGATCCGTGATCACTTGCTCACCTACCAGCGACCGGAACACCCTAGTTTTATGCCTAAGAAGTCTACCATCGACCGCATCCTGGCACTGAGGGTTCTCATGGTGCACAAACACGAATATCTGCAAAGTTACTTTGCAGCCTTTGTTGATTTTCGCAAAGCGTTCGACTCAGTTTATCGAGCTGCCCTGTGGGACATCCTGAGGATTCGCAGAATCCCCTTGAGGGGGACTGCTGTGCAGAGTGGAGGCAGGACCTCTGCATTTTTCCCAGTTAATTTTGGGGTTTGTTAGGGGTGTGTTCTTGCTCCTACTCTGTTCAATGCTTGTATAGACTGGGTGTTGGGCAAGGTCGTGGGGTCCAGCGGCTGTGGGGCATTTGTTGGTGAAGAAAGGTTCACGGATCTTGATTTTGCTGACGATGCTGTGATCGTCGTGGAGTCAATGGAGGCTCTGATTGGGGCGCTCGAGAGACTGAGCAAGGAATCTGGGCTTGCGAGTGTACTGGATAAAAACCAAGATCCAGGCCTTTAATGACCTCTTAGGCACAGCTATCAGAAGTGTGTCTGTTTGCGGAGAGTGTTGGCCTTGTTGAGAGGTTTACTTACCTTGGCAGTGGCATTCATGTCTCTGGTGACTCTTCCTATGAAGTCAGTAGACAGATTGGGAGAGTTTGGGGGGTCATGAGGTCGCTGGAAAGAGGTGTGTGGTGCTCTCAATATTTATGCAAAAGAACGAAGGTCCAAGTCTTTATAGTCCTGGTGCTTCCTGCCTTGCTATATGGTTACGAGACATGGATGCTATCCAGTGACCTGAGATGAAGACTGGACTCCTTTGGTACTGTGTCTCTCCGGAAAATTCTTGGGTACTGTTGGTTTGACTTTGTGTCGAATGAGCGGTTGCTCATGGAGTCCCGAGTGAGGCACATTACCTGCATTGTGAGGGAGCATCAATTACGGTACTACGACCATGTGGCGCGTTTCTCAGAGGGTGATCCAGCTCGTAAGATCCTCATTGTTGGGGACCCGAGCGGCTGGACCAGACCAAGGGGTCGCCTACGTAACACCTGGCTGCAGCAGATAGAGGGTCATTTCCGGAGGGTGGGACTGGACCACGTGTCTGCCTGGGGGGTTGCAAACCAGGATCCCGAGTTGTTTTGTTGTGTAGTGGGTGCGGCAATGCACTGTACCAGTGCATGCTCCCCAACTTGATTTGACTTGATTGTTGCATTGGCTTAAGTTTATTGTTTGTTAATTTTATTATTTTGTTGTTTTTTAAATACAATTCTGTATATATCTATTTCCTGCGGTGGGTTGGCACCCTGCCCAGGATTGGTTCCCTGCCTTGTGCCCTGTGTTGGCTGGGATTGGCTCCAGCAGACCCCCGTGACCCTGTGTTCGGATTCAGCGGGTTGGAAAATGGATGGATGGATATATCTATTTCTATATCCTAACTACAGGGTCACGGGGGTCTGCCAATCCCAGCCAACACAGGGCGCAAGGCAGGAAACAAACCACCGCAGGGCACACACACACACACCATAAGCACACACTAGGGACAATTTAGGATCGCCAGTTCACCTAGTCTTTGGACTGTAGGAGGAAACTGGAGTACCCGGAGGAAACCCACGCAGACAAGGGGAGAACATGCAAACTCCACGCAGGGAGGACCCGGGAAGTGAACCCGGGTCTCCTAACTGCGAGGCAGCAGCGCTACCCACTGCACCACCGTGCCTCCCATTCTGTATATTATGTTATGAATTAAGTTTTTGTTTTGTCTATGTTATATTTTGCTTAATATGATTTTCAGTTATGTTGTTTAGTACAGTAATTGTCATTTTCTATTATATTAAATATCAAGATGTTAGCTTTTTATGTCATTTCCCTGTCTCCTCTATGTTGAACCACAGGAGGTAGGGCCAACTGATTATGCAATTTGGGGTAGCAGTCCAAGTTTTAATTTAAACAAGAGTCCCAGTCACTCTGAAGCTTCAGAATTTTGTTCTCACTAGTTTTCTGCTTCTGTGCATTTTTGTACTTTCTGTATGGATTTTCTGGCTTTGGATAACTACTTCATTTTCAGGTACTATTTTTGTGGACTTTGGACTGGATTCATTTGATTTAGGTGTCTGTTCTTTGGCCAAAACATATCTGTGTGCTCTTTTAACTAAGAAACTTTTTTATCCTTTCGGACCAGTGGTTTCTTGGTTACTTCCACTCCTCTTTTAAGGTTACTTATTGATATTTAGAAGCTTTAGCTCCATTTTTGGACCTGTTCATGCAGAAAGCCTGCTATCTGAGCTGGTGTTAGGTTGTCTTGTGGTGAAGCCTTTTCAGTAGGCCCAGACTAGGAAAGAGGGCAGATCTTATTCTTTTGTGATGCTGATCCCCTTTTGTGTTTACTTGAATTGGATTAAGTGGTTTGAGAATGTAAATTCACGTTAGGTTATACTATAATCAACTTACAAAGATCTGGGTCACAGAACAAAAAATGAGTCACCCCAGGCTAAATCTTATATAGTAGCGCATATCTCTTCCATGAGAACAAAGAGCAGCTGCAATTTAGTCTGGCATGGATGATACCAGTTTGTGTATGTAAGCAGCATCAATTTTCATCCTCTCTTTCAGCTGTGCAATGGGTGACACCTCAGCACAACACTAGTTTGAATGGAATAGAACAGTGTAAGATTTTTTATTATGGCTGGAGTGCCAATCCTGACACCAAGCTTCAAATTTTCCCTGCAAGTTTGAGGATCTGCAGATCCTGAGGTGGGTGGCCATGTGGTGGGTGCAGCAATGTGAGTATCAGCACATGCTCCCAACCTTCTCCTCCTTCTTCTCCTCTTCTTTCAGCACCAAATCCCACAGTTAGGGCAGACTGGTCAGATGGCACCAATGGCATTTTACTTGATGCTCCAAATAGTTTAGGAGATTTTCTATTGGATTTAAAACTGGGGATTTTGTGGGCCAGTTAAAATACAGGAATGCTTCAGAATGTTCTTCATGATAGTTGCCATCTTGGAAGATAGGGGTAGCCATTCTGTGTTTACTCTGGAGATGAAACACAAAAGGTAACACATGAACACTTAGTTGTCCAGAAACCCAATATAGACATTCTGGTTCAAGTGCATTGTCATTTCAATCAAAAGACTGATTTTCTCATAATTGAAATACCCCCAGATCATCAAAGAGCCACTCTTCACTCGAACAGCACCTTGCACACAGTCCTTATGGAAGGCTGTATAAGGTTTACGATGTACCCGTCACCTCGCATCATTTGAGTACAAGCACATCAGACCAGATAACACATTTCCAGATGTCAGCAGTCCAGTGTTTGTAGTTCCATGTCTACTGTAACCATGCAGTTTTGTGAATAGCTTTTAGCAAAGGCCTCTTTCATGGTACTCTGCTCCAGATATCCATGGTAAGCAACTCCCTTCTGAGGACTAATTTGAAAATGGCTCGTTGCCCGCATTGACTATCTGCAACAACTCTTGAGTTGTGGCATAGCAGTTTGCTGTCACAGTGGTGGTTCCAACCATTCATGCCTATTGTGCATCCCATTTTGAACTAAACACACATGGCACACCATTACTCAATGTTACTCTGTGAACTTCTTAGCACAGCTATTAGCAGTACAGTTCTCATACTGGGGTGTCCTCTGTTGATGTCTGAAGTATGTCTCATCTCTTACACAGTGATTAATTTTTTGTCTGGTGAGCTTAGGTTCATACAATAATCTTGTCACCAAGATTTGCATATGACCAGGCTAGGCTGTTTACTTATGTCAGCTACTAATGCTTATATTTTACTGTCTGAAAATGAATTTTGTCTACAGTTGCTAAGATTTAATGTTTTTCTGCAATATTTTTTAAAGCCTTAAGGTTTTCAGAAGTGGAGTCTGTGTTTTGTTGCATCTTGCATGTACTAATTAGTTTGCCTTTCTTTTCTGCTGTAGGTGCCAAAAATCTGATCAGCAAACTACTGGTGGTCAACCCACAGGAGCGCCACACTGCCCAGCAAGTTCTGCAGCACCCATGGGTGCAGATGATAGGCAAAGTGAATGAGCGCAACCTACAGAGAGAAGTAACTACAAATATTGAGAGACATTTTGGGACACGGCGGAGACGCCTTGGAGACCTAAGTGCTAACACTAATGAGCAGTTGGAAGAGATAGGCACAGGGGAGATCAAGAGTTGACCTCAACTTTATGATTTAAATTATACTCTGCCTAGTGCAGGTTTCAAAAATGTATTTGCCTTGACTTCCAGAGAGTTCAGAAGCCATTGTGCAGTGATGTCTATTAAAATGCTTTGTCCCTCGCTTTTCTCTGAAAATTCTTGGTGAACACAAATACAGTAGTTGTGGGATGTGTGGCGGCTGCTGCTCTCTTCTCTGTGAATAAAGAGCCAATGCTTTCCTGCTGAGCCTTACAGATTCTAGTCTACATTACCTTCAGTTCACTTGCACTTTAACTCTTCTCGCCTGACTGCACAGAATTCTGACAGAAGAAACAGATGTGAGTGAATGCTGTGAACTTTGGGCAAGAATTAAATGTGTAGTATGAAAAGTGACCTTCTATTGGAGTTCTTTATGAAATAATGTCATATTTCTGTGTGTTTAAGTAGTGCTGTGCATATTAACGAGTTTAAATCGTGCTGTATATTATCTTCTTGTCTTTAAACCCATTTAGACAGCAGTATAGGTGTTAGACACTGGCTTAAGATGGAACTGGCAATAGATTCTGGGAAATACTGAGAATGAGACTGAGTGTACAAGTACAGGATTTGTTATATTCTCTCTGGGGAGATAGCACATAGGTGCCATCTTACCAGCTCTATTAAAACACTGGGTCACTTATCAGCATTATATTTTATACATACTTCAGTCATACAGCTGGAAAAATTATTTAATGATTAGTACAGTAATTGTGTTTGCTTTTGTGCTGCATGCTTTGCCAATCCAGTTAGGCTTAATATTTAAAGGAGCTTGTTTTATTCTTTATATCTCCCTTATATTCATTTGACTTACTGTACATTATTTTGGTTCTAGGTTCAAACTCCAGTCTTGACCTGTGTGTAGTTTTCATGTTCTCCTTGTGTATTTCAGGGTTTTACTCTGATTTTCCACCAAAATGCCAAAGATTTTCTTGTTAAGTTATCTGGTGACTCTAAATTATATCTGTACAACCAAGACTAAGTGTGCTCGCTTATGCTCTGGCACCATGTCCAGGGCAGGTTTCTGTCTTGTGCTCAACCTCTGGCCACCATAAGCCTTAACTGGATTAAGTAGGTCTGATAAGGGCTTGGGTTGGTAGGGGGCATTTTATGCTGATTAAAGTTTTTGTAGAATTTGAACCCACATCTTACTGGTTATCAGTGACCTATCATATTATAACATCGACTTTCAGAAAGGAACATGACATACAGACCATGATCCCAGGCAATCTTGGTAGATCCTTGCTCAAGATGGGGGCATCCTTGTGATGGTAGTAGAACTGATCTTTTGAGGAACCAGCAACGTCCGGTATTTAGCCACATATAACACAGTATAGAGCTGACAGGTGCAGTGCTAAAAGATTCGTAACGTTAAAAGAATTCCCATAAGACACTTAATATTAGTGCATCATTCCGGTAAATATTAGATTTTTAGATTTTATGTAATGCCTTCACTTACTGGCTTGGTGGAGTCCTCTTTTAATGATTGGCAGGAGATCTGTACTTTTTCTGTAAGTGATTATATGGAACCATCCCTGAATAGGAGAAAGAGGAGGAGCTGGTAATGGTCCATCACTCTAAAACAGACAGTTTGGAGGCTAGTTGAGAGGTCCTGTCCCTTACTAGCCACGTTAGTGGTCAGTTGATGGGCAGTTGTTATTCTGCACGTGCGTGCACGTGCGTGCGTTGTATTCCCTTTATGCTGCTAAAAGCTGGCAAGCAGCTGATTTCGCCACAGTCATGAGTAATGAAACAGGAAAGGGGGAAAGCAGTTGCAGTGCGGGGATGGTAGTAGTTTTATCTTATTTGTTTGTGGAGTTTATGTTTTAGTGTTTGGTAAGAGTTTAGAAATAATCCTTGGGGATATGTGAAATGGATGGAAGATAATTAAAATGTAGGAACAAAGTGAGGATAAGGGGTTGGATCTGTCCTCTATCAGAATGGTATGAGCCCATTGCCCTAAGGTAATTGGTCTAAAATGTTTAAAAGGCCTCCATACTACTAGTTCAAGAAGGTCAGTGAGGAGGATAGGTGTCGCTATTGTGCGTATTGCAAAGATTCTCTCCCTAGCCACCCAAAACCCCAACCCATGCCGTTGGCTGTCTTAAAGTTATTTTTTCAATCATTTTAAGCAAGGGGGTCGTCAAGATTTTGGGAGAGCTTCAGCACTAGGGTGAGAGATTTTGGCTACTACAAAGCCCTTGGATTGCTTTGGACTGTGTACATTTTATGAGCCCTTGCCTATTTTGCTTGATTGTTGCGTATTATTTTTATGGATTGCTCACTTCTTCAAGACACCTTTTTTTCTTTTTTTTCTCTTACGGATTTTTTTTCTTTATCTCACCAACAAATACTGAAATAGGATTTTCCCTGCAATAAATACTGGTGACTTTGATTTCAAAATACTTTTTGCTTTATTTGTGTTTTGGAGCACCTTGAGTGCCATCCGGCTATGAACTACTAGCATGCACTGACTTAATACAGTGTATCATGACAATCCTGTGGTGCTACACTATGCTGAAATGCAGTTTAAAGGCCTCCATGACTACATATCTATCCTTACCTTTTCTCATTTCCTTTTCTTCTTCATCTTCAGTACCTTTGGACATGTAACACAGGCAGGAGGCACAGACGTGGTCCATCAGGCAAGTGGTTCAAGTAGAGAGAAACCCTTCTTAACCACCTCAAGATTGTGCTGTCATGGTATCCCTCTCAAGATCCAAAGCAGAAGGCAATGAGCTTGGGTTTACTGACATGTCCATGAAAACAAGTGTTTCTCAATGCTGAGAGTGCATACTCTAGGGGAAACTAAAGAGCCCTATGGTGAGTCTGCCCAGTTGCCCTATCCTCTGAGGTCTGCATTCCTAGCTGTGTAGCTGTGATTGTTGGTAAGCAGTTATACCAGAGTTTAAATTCCACCAACCATACTGCTGCCTTTAAGAAAATATCACTAGTATATATACTCTATCTAAGTCTGAAACAATGAAAGGCAGTAGAGTAGCGGATAAATAGCAAACAGATTAACACAGCATTCAATGAAGGACCTGGGTTTGAATTGCACTTCAACCATACTGGCTTATTCAACAAAAAATTGTTAAATAAAAAAAAAACGTCTATGTCTATTTAAGACAATGTAGCTAAGCTATTAATTGTAATAAACAGTTTATATGTACAGTAATGGAAGGGTTAAAAATATGTATATATAATATATTCATTTCAATTAAAAGTGTCGTACTGCCCATTTCTTCAATTCTGAACTGGCAGACTGCGTGCTTCACTGATTTGTTATCCTAAACGTTAGAGTAATGTTATGTCATATTGTGCATTTCCTGAATGGATATGAATAAAGACATTTTCTTCATATTATTTTTTGGTTAAATAAAGAACTTTAATTGCATTTTTTTGAAAGGAGCAAATAAGCATAAGGCACAATTAAGCATCACACTTAAACAAATGGCCCATGCCAGTGGACTAGGCAGAAATTATAAGAAATAATAATGCATTTTAATAATGAAGCACCTTTCAGAGCAATTCATAAATATTCAGAAGGGTCCAATAAGAGTAAAAGAATAATAATAATGAAAACATAGTCCTGAATAAGCCAGTGTTAGAATATATCTATAAACATTTGGAAAGGTTTATATATTCCAGTTGTCTTGAAGCTCAATGAAAATGCAACCCAATGCAAGATAAGGTGGGCTTGGAAAATGGGTGGATAGATGAGTTTATGTACTTTGTATATAATAAATGTGACTATGTTATGTATTAGAAATGTTTACTGTCATATCATATTTATAGGTAGTATATACAAATATGGTATAATAATATGTATAATTTAAAATAATAATAAATGAATATATACAAATTCTGTGAAATAATTGGATTAAATTAGGAAAAATGTTATAATTTATAACAAATGCTACTTGCAAAAATAAATCAAATTAAGATAAACTGTACATACAGAACATAAATATTTGTAAATAAACTAAATTTAAAAATGTATATGCTATAGTTAGCATATTTACTGAATATACACATTCACTGTATAAAATAAGTTTATAATCATATGTTTAATCATAAATTTAATATTTCAGTGATCCTTTATCATGCCCAATTTGTTTATATGCTGTTCTGTTTTGCTGCGGTGGGTTGGCACCCTGCCCAGGATTGTTTCCTGCCTTGTGCCCTGTGTTGGCTGGGATTGGCTCCAGCAGACCCCCGTGACCCTGTGTTCGGATTCAGCGGGTTAGAAAATGGATGGATGGATGTTCTGTTTTGTATACAATTATAAACATTTAATTTAAAAAGTGTGGGCGAGAGGGAGCTGTGGATGGTCAGGGAGGCCTGGTCAGCACAGTCCAATGTGTTATTGCATCCACACACAAGCCGTCTTAGAGTTCTCCAGGGTACAGTAATGCTGATGCTGTTCTGAGGTTTCTCAAGTAAGGAAGACAGAGGTTTTGAGGTAAAGTAGTGAAACTCACTAATCGTGATGAGTCACTAATTGTGGGACTATGGGATGGTGACATGGTAACGTCTAAGAATTTCACTGCACTCCATGACAATAATGACCTTATAAGCCTATAAAAAATAACTGCATTCAGTATGGGGTAATGATTTTAAGTTTTTTTTTTAAGTTTTTTTTTTTTTAATTTAAGTTTACAAACAAGCAAATAAATAACAAGAGTAAGCAGTATGACAACATTGAACAAACATCATGGAAGTGGTAGGCCTAAATATAGAAATACATAAAGGACAACACTAAGCTTAAAACTGACAGAAGTAATGTGTGACCACAACCAGCAACATGGGATTTGTGAGTTAGTTATTGGTAGAGATACGAGATGTGTTTGGCCCAGTCTTTCAGTTATTTGCAGTTATACACACTGTGATTGACTTGATCATTCAAATCTTGATAGAGATTATGGGCTGTTACTGGCCCAGACTTTCAATTCTTGGCTACAGTATGTGTTATAATTAAATCCTTCAGTTCTTAGTAGAGATACGGGTCATGACTGGCTCCATCTTTCATTTCTTGTCTGTGGAAATGAGGTGTGATTTGCCTGAATATTCAATTCTTGAATGACTTCACTGGCTGCTACCAAAAATTGCCTTTACTTCTGATTGCTCATGGGCACAGTGTTTTCTACTTTAATAGGAGATGGCCATTTGGGACAGTCATTTATGAGATGACATATTTCCTCCTTTGTTCATGGTACTTTCATTCATGGCTCTCTGTGGCTGAGCAGTAATTCTTCTGTATTCTTTCAATTGTCTCTCTTGCTGCCATATATAGAGCATTCAGCAGCATCACAAGCTTGCATCAGGTGACACCAAAAGATGGGGTGACTATCTATAAAATGTTTGTACAGTGTTTTGTGCTGAAATCAAAGGAGGAAGCCCAGCTTGGTGAGAATGGTCCAGTGACCACAGGCTGAATTCTCTAAGGCACAGGTGTCGGACTCCGGTCCTCGAGGGCTGCAGTGGCTGCATGTTTTCATTCTAACCATATTCTTCATTAGTGAGCTGTTTTTACTGCTAATTAACTTCTTTTGCTTTAGTTTTAATTAACTTGGCTCAGGCCCCTTAATTGTCTTTTTTTCCTTAATTAGTAGCCAAACAATAATGAGACATCAAACAAGCCACCATATGACCAGCTCACCTGTGCCCATCACACAATATCTGAAAATAAAGAAAGGTGAAGGTCTCAGTAAGGTTGATCTCTCAGGTCACCAAAACATTTTGACGGTGTTCTTAGAAAAAAACAGAAAAATCGACAAATTTGGAAGTATCTGCTGTGGCAGAATGGGAGCAGCAACAAGCCATTGAATTAAATAACGGGCTTAATTAACAGCAAGAAGCAGCTTCTCATTAAGAAACTGTTTGAAGTGAAATTGGTTGGAGTTTGAAATCCTAGTTTAGCTGGTCATCTGTTGGCTTGTTTAATGTCTCATTTCTGTTTGGCTGCCATTTAATTAAGAAACAAATCAATTCAGAGGACTGAATCCTTAAAAACCGGGTTATTGAAATGAAGGGAAAAGGAGTTAATTAGCAGTGAAAACTGCTCACTGATTAGGAAAAGGGTTAGAATGAAAACCTGTAGCCACTGCGGCCCTCCAGGCCTTGAGTTCGACACCCCTGCTAAGGGGTGAAACAATTGAATGCCGGCACAACATGAATAGTGGGAATTACCAAGTTTCATTACACAGCTTAAAGTATGATCAGCTTTTCGTTAAGGAGCTCTATTCATCAAGTCACCCAGGGGCCTTGGTTGCTGCACTAAGTGATACCAACCCCATTGACGCCACTGACTGTAATAAAAGACCCTGAAGAAGCTTTCTAAAGCCTGAGACCTCCCCACTTTTCATACAGCAGCAGTTCTATGAAAATGCCATTTTCTTAACACTTGTTTAAGATGCACTTCTCTTAAGAGAAAGAAACACTCCATCGAAAATGTTATGGGAAGGAGTCCCTGGATAATCTTATTAATTGTCTGGGGTCCTCCAGCTGCTAATACAATATAATTTCTACAAGAAGACTGACGCCTTAATGACATTTGCAAAAGAATAAACTTCTGTTAGGGAGCAGAGACCCTCCCAATGTCAGCACTGGAGGGACTGGGCCTTATAAAGTAGAGGCTGGTATCTACTGTCTTGCAGTATTTCTGAAACTTTCTCGGCTTGTTACACAGCATTGCGTCACCACCAACTAATGGCTTTGTTTTCCTATCTGAGCATGAAAATATTTAGAAGTCCTTGTAGCAGTTGAGAAGTCATGTATGTGCAGAGTCCATAAACTTCTCTCTGAGGTGCCTTGCTGCCAACTTGACTGTGCTGGAGTAGTATTTTTACACACAGAATCAATTAGACCAATCTAATTAGCCTTATTAGTTGCCACTTTCAGTTCAAGAAGGATGCTGTATAAAATGCAGACTGACTAACCCCTGGGTCAGCTAGTGCTTTAGAGTGAGCAGTACCCCCTCCTGGCATTCCTTCTATGTGGAGTGGCACTGTGTTCTCCGTGTTCATGTAGGGTTCTCCTGCAGTCCAGAGTAGTTCAATAAAGTGGGAGCTTTAAGTTACCCCAGCATGATTCTACCTTATATGGAGTGATGCCCCTTGCACCACGAGCCTTACGAGTTCCTGCCTTACACCAATTACTGTCAGGATAAACTGTGGCTTCATGTGACCCTGACCAGGTAAAGGCATTTTAAAAAATGCATGGGATGACAGACTGCACGTCAGTGTGGCCTTCAGCGGGTTGGCTGTTAACTCAAGTCTGTTCATCATATTCTTGATAAAGCCGCTGAGTTATGAATTATTTATACCAACATTAATCAGGGCAACACTCTGCACACATTGCTTCAGCACTGTATGTCTGGGCAAACACGCACATTGAAGAAGACTTTCAAGACTGTGCAAAAAAAATAAAGAGACTTGGTTGTTTCATCATAACCCAGACATCTATAACACCCCAAGTGTGTTTTACAGGAGGCCATAAAAATAGCCGCTGATCCCAAGCTGAGGATCACTCTGAGCAGGGCCTGGGGAATCTGACAAATGACAGAGCTGCTGTTTCCAGTGCACCTCTTCTTGTACTTCACCAAACCTGCTTTATACCAAGACTGCTGGGACTCAGTGTCTCT
Organism: Erpetoichthys calabaricus; assembly: GCF_900747795.2. Taxonomy (NCBI): domain Eukaryota; kingdom Metazoa; phylum Chordata; class Cladistia; order Polypteriformes; family Polypteridae; genus Erpetoichthys; species Erpetoichthys calabaricus. The sequence continues at coordinate 120,506,494 of NC_041406.2, read as the reverse complement.
GGATCCTGCCCTGTTCTGGCAGAAAGGCAGCACTGCAGAATTGTGGCTACATAAGTGGAACAATTTGGTGGGTTAGTCATATTCTGGTCTGAGGTCAGTAGCAGTTTTAGCTAGTTTGACACAGGGTGCCACCTCATTTACATTTCATGGGAGCCTCTCTATATGCGAAGAGAAGCTCAGCAGATTTCTACGTGCTTTCACAGGGAATATTGTGAACAGGCTCATTAAAAAAGCAAATGAGATTAGTAAAGTAATAAATTCTTCAAAATGTCCCCTCTGAGAGCAATCTTTCTGTACAGATTGCCGACAAGAAGCATTTCTGCATTTAGCAGCAAAGACAAATGTACTGGTCGTGAAATGAATTTCATCTGTTCTATAAACATTCAGGTTGTCTCTCCAGCAGCCCATCTAGAAATGAATGAAGAATTGATTGGCTCCAGCCTACGACCAATCAGTCAACTTCCCACTGAAGGTTAAGAGTATAGTCATAGTGAAAGGTAAGAGGAAATGTTTAGTAAAGTCACCTCTCCCAGATTTCAGCCAGAACTGGCTGAACTGTGGAGCCCAGAAATCACCAGGAACCCTGAAAACATTGAAAAGCCAAAATGTAGTTCAGCCAGGTAAGTCTAATCAAAGCAAAAATAGAATATTTTATTCTTAATAATCTACATGAAGCTACAACAATGTAAACAGAGAGACAGTTACCATAAATGAGAATTTGCTGCCAATTGTCTGCCTGTCACATAAATCCTACAGCTGACAAGAAACAAAACAAAATCTGGGCTCAGTTTCAAAAGATCAAGGGCCATAAGTTCACATAATGATGCCACTGAATTAGAGGGTGAGTTGAGGGAATTCTCACACAAACATTAAAGTAATGATGTGATTGATTTCAAATGGACAAAATAGAAATGGAAATGTGGGGAAATGCATTTCTCACCCCCCCCCCCCACCAAAGACTCAATTAGGTGGTTGACTGTTTGTTTGGCACAGAAGGACTAGATATTTCTGGAGCTGCTCAACTCGGCTCCATCAAAGAGCTGAATTGAGACTCAAGGAACTCCAATAATGGGAACATAAAGCCTTCAATGGAGCTTACTACACATACCATGATAAGGAAAATCCCCCTTAAATGAAAGGATGATGATATGAGGGGCCCCAAATCCATCCATCCATCCATTTTCTAACCCGCTGAATCCAAACACAGGGTCACGGGGGTCTGCTGGAGCCAATCCCAGCCAACACAGGGCACAAGGCAGGAAACAATCCTGGGCAGGGTGCCAACCCACCGCAGGACACACACAAACACACCCACACACCAAGCACACACTAGGGCCAATTTAGAATCGCCAATCCACCTAACCTGCATGTCTTTGGACTGTGGGAGGAAACCGGAGCGCCCGGAGGAAACCCACGCAGACATGGGGAGAACATGCAAACTCCACGCAGGGAGGACCCGGGAAGCGAACCCGGGTCTCCTAACTGCGAGGCAGCAGCGCTACCACTGCGCCACCATGCCGCCCCGGGGCCCCAAATGAATTTATGAATTGTAGCTTTCCTCTGTTCCATCATGCAGATGTAGTGGTGTAATGAAATCATTCAGATGACCCCACTTAAGGTGGTACAATGAGATAAAGGATTCCAGAAGTGAAAATCTAAGGGTTTGATGCCAGATTCCTGATTTTAGTTTCAAATGGCAGGGAGTGCACAACAGAAGAAAAGTCATTCCAAGCTTCAGTCTGAGTGCAAAGAATTTCAAGCGGTAGAGAAGAAGCTTCAACAGACCCTTGCATGCAAAAAGAAGCTTGAAGATGAGAAAGCATTTTGCAAATTGTTCAATATGCTTCTATTGCACAAGTTTCTATTGCTTTTTCTGAGCCAGTGGCAGCATGTCATTTTGGTCTTGTTTGTTTTACCCCAGCTCTGAACCACAAAGCAGAACAACTGCAGCATTGTCAGGCACAAAGGAACCACTAGCAGTTCACCTGCATTTTTCCAGTCTGATCCACCCAGCTCTCCTATCATCTTTTGCCAGCTGTCAAGATGTACATGTTAATAGCAACTCTATTGTCAGAAGCTTGAGCCTTCAACTTGAAATTGCAAATCGTCTTGTATCCTGATTGCAACCTGCTTGCCTTCCAGAGATGTTATGGACATTGCAAGGAAAGCCTCATCAGTTTGTGAGAATCATTAAACTAGATAATAATAAATAATTACTTCCAGTATCATTGGTCAAAAGTGCTGAGGAAGGACTTTGTGTCACTAGTTTAAGCTTTTCAGGACCTCAACCACTAAAGCATTCATCTCAGGACTGCTGCTGAGAAGATACAATGAGGGTTACAGCAGACTTCTATCTCTAAACAACCAGCAGAGGTCCTTCTGTGAGGTACATATTGGCTTTATCAAAAACTGGGTCCTCTTCTGGGAGAAACCACTTCTACAGACAGGATGGATTGCACCACAGCAGATTTGGTTCTAGGGTCCTCTCTCCAAACATTGACAGAGTAATACAGCTTTTCTGTCTACCTTCCATTATACATATATAATACTAGTCATGACTTTGCATTAAAATGAAGTTATGCAGTTGTGATGGTGTGACATGAATATATATGTTCATCTGTCCATTGAGACAGGATGACCTGAAGTACTCCACTAATGGAGAAGTCATTCAGTGGCTGATCCCCTTATTTTCCATCGAGAGTGTGCTCACGTACAGACTGTGTGTGTGGTACGGCAGCTGCACTTCCTCAAAAAGGAAAGCGCTCCATAGGGTCGTCAGGACAGCAGAGAGAACAATTAGTTGTACCCTCCCCACTCTGGAACAAATCTACATCTCCCGATGCCTCAAAAAAGCAATAGACATTTCACAGGATTCATCACATCCCGGTCATTGCCTCTTCCATCTTTTGCCATCGGGCAAGAGATACAGAGCAATGAAAACCAGGACAAACCGCCTTAAAAACTGTTTTTATCCAAAAGCAATCATGGCCCAGAACTCAGAATAAAACTGCTCCATATCATTATCCCAATGTGCAATATAGACCTTAAGTCAACCAGTGCAATTTGTATATATAACAAGTGCAATTTGTATATTTTGTAAAGTACTTTTATTGCTATTCAGTTTGTTATTATTTTCTCTCTTCTTGTCTTTTTAATTCTTATGCCTCACACTGAGTCGACTGCACCTTCAATTTCATCGTTCCTTTGTAAAAGTGACAATGACAATAAATATCTATCTGTCTATTTAAGGGAATGATGCAAAGGGCTGCTTAATGTATTTATGAGTGACTACTATTCCCTCATTACCTTGTTGGTAAATCCTTCAAATTGAACCAGGATGACAGGAAGGTCTCCAACATTGGGGATTTAAGGAATTCTCATAGACTCTTAATGGAATAGCATAATGAAGAATAAATTAGGCCCTCTTCAGTTGAAATTAAGAGGTAATGAACCCATGATTTTCTTGCTGAAAGGCAGCAGCAATACCACTGCACCACCTGCATAATTAAATTTAGCCCAATTGAAAAATTTAGACATGAATTTGCACCCTAGGAACCACTATCTCTTATATATATTTCTCTTCTGGTTCATCCTGCTTCCACTTCAAAACCGGTCCCACCCACATGCAGACGACACGTCATTTCTCGATTCCTATTCATCCTCTTCCAAACCCTTCCCCACGTTGCCTGCAGCCTCCCATACACCTTGCTATTTTTGTTATACTGCGACGGTTATTTCCTAAGCCTTTGTTATAAAATGAACAACAGTATCTTCTCTGTCGACGGGTTTTTGTACAACGTCATCTCTATTCCGGGATCAGGCAACTGCCTGTTCCTATCAGTGGGTTATTTCTTGACACAAACAGTTGACGAAGGCAATGCACTCTCACTACGACATAGGGCAGTAGATTTCGTTGCATCACATTGGGACAGATTTGGAGACATTCTTCCTGTTGTTCTTTCCAACGCAAATCGAGGTATCACAACAAGTCAGGAGTACTATCAATACATGGCAACATCTGGAGTTTATGGTGGTGAAGATGAAATTCAAGCTCTTTCAGAGATTCTCCATGGTACCATTGTCATTTACTTCAAACACGACCATCCCGCCTTGCATTTACAATTCTGGAAATACTCTCTTCATTTACCTTCTGTACTCAGGACAACTGGACAGTGGCCGCTATGAAGCCCTCGTACCAATTCCGATCATGTCTCCACAGCAGCATATAATGTCTGATAACACCAACACATCAGTCCTCAGTCATTCTTCTCTTCCACAAAACACTACAGTTTCGTCTACTGCTACAACCTTCCTCTGTGACATTTGTAGTAAACCTTTCAAAACAAAACCTAGCCTTGCCAAACACAACAAAATTCACTGCAATGACAAATTGTTTCAGTGTCACACTTGCACAAAACGTTTCACAATGCAGAACTATCTTCACAAACACACAAAAATTCACTCCGCTGAAAAATTACCTGACTCCCACTCCAGTAATACATTCTTCCAGTGTGATTCCTGCAACAAAACTTTTCAAACGCGAACCTCACTTGCTAATCACAAGAAAAGGCATTCCTCCCAGCAACTATATGAGTGCCAGAAATGCAATAAGAAGTTCACTACACAGGATTGTCTGACTAAACAAAACAAAACTCATTTACAAGTCTTGCAATGCGACATCTGCAAAGCAACGTTTCCAAACCAACGCAGTCTCAGCAGACATGCACACAATCCTCTTCCCATTACCACGGGTACTTCTTCACCTCATTCCTGTCTTCCCGTCCAAGAGTACAACATCGGGACTCCAGAAGAGCAGTGCAAACACTGTCATGCACTATACTGGCCTGCTGAGCGTAATACATCCAAAAAGTCCTCGAGATGCTGCCACAATGGTAAAGTAGCTTTACCACCTTTGCGGGAGCCACCTGTGTCTTTACAACAGCTTCTTGCAGCAAACATCAGAAGCTAAAAATTATCGCGAACACATTAGAGAATACAACTCTTCTCTAGCGTTTGCTTCCATGGGTACACAGATAACTCAACCTCCTGGCCACGGACCATACTGTTTTAAAAGCACGGGCAAATTTATCACCAAATCTCTCCACTATACGCCAACACTTCTACCTCTCCAGGATATGGACAGTTGTATGTTTTTGACACAGTGCAAACTACTGAAGTACGCTTACAAAATAAAGCAAACTCTGCATGCAGCAAAAATTTACTTCTCCAGCTAGATTCCATGCTCAGAACCATCAACCCCTTCGCTAAATCATACAAACACATGCATGAAATCGCTCAGTCCAACCCAACAGCATCTGTACGAATGGTTTTCAAGGAAAACCCTAGGCAGGATTTATGACGATACAATGCCCTGACATGTCACATGTCACATCAATGTTGCAACGATTTTCGTCGGAAAAGATGGTGAACCGCCTGCTGTAAGGGACATTTGCATCTATCCCATAGGCAACTCCTGTAAACAGATTTCCATGCTCAATATGAATTGCGATCCTATGGTTTACCCACTTTTATTCCCTTACGGAGACATTGGCTGGCACAAAGATTTACAACATGTTCCCGATAAAAGAACCGCCAAGCAAATAAGGCTTACTCAATGCCAATTTTACACATACAGATTATCAATGAGGAATACATTTAGTATTTTGCACTCCAGTGGCAAACTATTCCAACCGTACGTCGTAGATGCGTATGTTAAAACAGAGGGTGCGCGTCTCAACTATCTCAGATTACATCAACAAGATCTGCACGTGGGACAATACAAAGGACTATCAGACGCACTGCAAGCAAACGCTGAAAATAACAACATACGTGTAGGCAAAATGATCATATTACCATCCATATTTCCAGGAAGTGCAAGATACATGCAACAAAACTATCAGGATGCCATGGCCATAGTACATAAATTCGGAAAGCCTGATTTCACAACTGCGTCTCTCAAGAAGTATATATTTCTTCTTGATTTCTGAATTCCTTTCTCACCGTTTTCCGTTCATATTCTTATACCGCCATATGCTATGGCGGGCGTCGGCTAGTTCTATAAAGTTCAGTAATTATTTATTGCTCTGATGCTGAACTTTGTTGTCATAAAATAGTTCATTGTAATAGCAATTGACGAGGAGAATTCAAAATTAATTGCAGAATTACGGTATTTGAGTGTTGCTGTAGTGTGCCTCTTCCTCTTGCACAATTTGGCTCAAAAACTAATCAGCACATCTCATAGCAGGCTTAAGTTTTGAGTTTAGTATTTTTCCATTTGGCCATTTCAGCTCTAGACTATCCTCAAGAAACTGCAACACACAGACAGACACAGACAGATAGACTGTAGATTACAGTGGGGGAGGGCACAAAGCAAAAATGATGACCATCAATGTGATACACCAAGTATATAATCTACTTAAAAGGTGAATAATCATATTTAAGCTTAATGTACTTGCGGAATGGTAACACCATAATCCTTTTTATTCTGATATTAAGTAAGCAAGCATGTTATCAATGAAGCCTGCTTAAATCACAATTATTCAGTCACCAAGGGCCCCTAGTGTGATTGTGATTGTGATGGGCTGTACGGGTGTGATAGCATTTGGTACTCTCAGAAAAATGTGACAGCTTAGAAGACAATCCTTAGGAAAAAGGAAGACATGAAGATTTTCTCTGGAGGACTTATAAGGAACAAGCAACAGAACAAAGACCTCATACTGATGCTGACCCCCTCAGCTGAGAGGATGATGTAAGGAGTCAGGTAATTGTTGGCAGTTCTATATGGATGACCTCCAGTGTAGACAGTGAGATATGAAGTACTTCACCCCAGCTATACATGAAATTGGCACCATCCTAGTGTTGATCCCTTAATTGAATCGTGATATGTGGGGCCCTTAAAGAAATTAAATTCTCTTGCTTTCCTTCTTCTGTATTTGTGTGTATGAACTTCATGGATCAGTTTTCTAATTGGGACAGAGGGCTATGAAGGGCCCTTTGACTCCATAGTAGAGATGCTATCAAGTGACTAACCACTAAATTGACAGGTTAATGCATGGGACCCTGTAATGTATTCTCAGCTGGAATCTTAGGAATAATCTTTAACACCATTGTCTTTTAAAACACAAATCATAAAACTACCTAAAGCATTTTTTCAATTTAAAAACAATGGAAAATTAACACTTTCTAAATGGATTACAGTGAAAAATTAATTAATGCATTTATTTCTAGTAGGATAACTTCTGCAATGCGTTATTCTCATTCTGTTTAAATCACTCTTTATGCAGTCTTCTGTTAATTCAAAATGCTGCTGCCATAATCATTACATGAACTTGGATAAATGACAACATAACTCCAGTTCTTAAGTCATTGCACTGGTTTCCAGGTAGGCTTAGAACTGATTTCCAAATCCTCCATCTCCATCCTCCATATAAAGCCTTAAATAACAAAGGCCTTGCCTACTTTCTGAATTTATCAATACTTACAAACTAGATTGTGTATTAAGATCTCAAGATGCAAACCTACTAAAGACTCCAAGGATTAATAAAATATTAGTAGGAGGTTGAACTTTTAGTTAGAGGGCTGCAAAGCTGTGGAATGATCTGCCTGCTTATATAAGAGATGCTCCTTCTATCTCAGCCCTTAAACCAAAGATGAAGACTCATTACTTTAGTCTAGCATGCCCTGACTAGAACTCCTGACTAGCTGTGTCATATTAGACAACCCAACACTGACTCTAAAGTGGCATGCTCATGAGGAGATGAGTGACTAGTTGACCTTATAACTGGCATTCTTCCTAGTCATGGAGCGCCCAGCTGTTTATTTTCTCCAGGGATGTTTTTGTTTTCCTCTCCTCTGTTGTAAACTGGCCATTTTTCAACAATTAGTTAGTGGACAGGTGTTGCTGAGTCCCATTTACGTTAATCAGTACTCTTTATGTGCATTCATTATGCAAATGTTACTTTGTAAACTTTGTACCTGTCACTGCACTCTGTGCTCTGCACTCAGTGAAGAGTGCTATACAAAAATTGTAATTGAGTGATGAATCTTCATGCTGATGAGATGAGCAGTGTTCAAGGAGACAGGATGACATGAAGTTCTCAAGACATTAAAAAGTAAGAAGAAACCCTCCACCACTCACACTGTAGAAAACAGAGATGCCATCCAGGGACTGGCTCACTTAATTGAGAGGATGCTGTTCAGTATTTTCCCAAATGAGAATGTGTCCTCCCCTACTTCCTCACACACGTATACTAATATGATAGACCTTCCCTAGGAATGTGAACACATGGATGAGTCCTTAAGCAGCATCACAAAGTCTAGGGATTAGCAGGGTAAGATTGATAGAAAGATAATTGGTGGTTAAACAACAATAACAATTTAAATCTGAGCACATATTCTACTCAGATGACTCATCGGATCAGTTAACTGATATCCTGATGTGACTGCTGCTCTTAGGTTTACTGCAAATACAGTAAAAGGAAAAGCTGACCTGAAGAAGACACTGTAAGTTGTATTATCAGCAACAGGACAACCAAACCAAGTTTTCCATGTGGTGCAATGGAACTGTGGTCAATAGATGCTGTTTTTATTCTTTTTTGCTTGATGGTCTGTTGCTTACTTGAAAGTCACATGCCTTCCAGCTGCTAAGAAAGTAGAAGAGAAATGAAAAGCTGGAAGTTGAGTTAAAGGGAGAGCCACGTGTGTGTGTAGACTATTCATTTGTGGACTCTATGCCATTCCTTTACTCCTGGTGTTTACTGCAACACCGTATTCACCATACCCTGTTGATATGAGAAGAGAACACAAATGCAGTGAATGAACAGTGGAGATGTCAGCTGAAAATGAGGTCACTGAGTATTCTTACCACACAGTAGATATGCCAGCACCACATGGGCATCTCCTGACTAGTCACAGTAGCCCCAGCAACCATTTGAAGATTACTAAAGCAGCAGGACCACCATTATTGCTTCAGAGACCAGCCTATTGAGTGTTCTTGTCACCACCAGTTCTAGTCCAAGTTATGTTTCAGATTTGTACAGTAGTCTGCTGGAAGACCAGGTCTTGCTATAGGAAGGCATTAGTGTAGCACACGAGAGGCAGTACATTTTGTGATAAAAAGCTCAGCCTACAGACCTTCATGATGTGATGCACATCTTGCTCTCAATTTATTTAGCCTCACCTGATCTTCTCTGCTCCCTCAACACAGCAGCATACATCCGGATGTCAGTGGATTAGAAATGTTTTTTTTTCAGTATGGGTGCAGATCTGATGGTTCACATGCTGTGGGCAGAGTTTGTTCTCTGTGGGTGGTGTACTAGATATGTGTTGAGTTCATGTTTACAAATGGGAGCAGAGTTTATACAATAATCAGCGATTTTGTGTTACTACGGGAGGCCTTACATCATATGCCAACCTCAGAATGACATAAATGTGTCAATGGATTATTGCAAATGGGCTTTCATATTTATTTTTAAGAATTTAAAAAGGCCTCTCTCCCCCTACAGAGCTGTCAGGCACTACATTTCAATGCATGATGCCCATCTACCTCATACTCTCATTTATTAGCTGGGACATCATCACATTCCTCTCTGAATTCTTTGGAACTGTAGTCTTCTATTGGGAAGCACTCTGAGAGTTGAAGGTGCTATACATATTAGTATATTACTAGGTGGCTAGATACATAGAAGTGCATGAGAGTACACATTTGCAGCAGTAAGGATTTGTCTGCACTGGTACATGTCTCTCTGTGTCTTTGTCGGCACATTGCTTCTCCCCCGGTGTAACTGAAGATGGGTTCAAGCAGCTCAGATGTTTTCTAAGATATCACAGGGTATGAAGCCCTTCTTCTTACCACTGGACACCATGATGAAGCCGTTCTTTTCTTCCTCATGAGTGACGCACACCTGCAACATGGAAAGAGTAGTGAGCAAAGAATGTTGGAAGGTCTCAGTGACACCCGTACATGCCCCGCTTACCTGGCCCTCCTTCAGAGTGATCTGGCCCTGCTCTTTGCAGCCTATGAAAGTTCTCATGCAGCGGAAAACTCGGCCGCCTGCCTTCACCTGCTCTGCAAAGTTTGCAGGAAAAAATCCTGTTCTGTTATGTACTGCACCCTGAGCAGAGAAAATGGAAACACTTTGCTTTGAAAGCAAGCCAGCCACAACCTGACCTGGACATCTCCTAGCAGAAATTACCATCTTACCTTCCACCAGTCTTCACTGGAGTCATCCAACAAGATGATGCGATCACCAGGTCTAAAAGAGATGCCAGCAAATATCTGTGATAGGGCACCAGTAACTTACAGAACAAAGACACAAAGGACTTCACCTACATGTGTAACAGACCCACACACCAATGTCTGGGGTGCACCTAAACATATGTGAAGTTTATGTTTTATTGACCTTCTACATGAGTGAGTAAAAACCTCTGGACTGGAATCTGAAATCTAAGTTAAGAACCTGGGCTAAGGTTGGAGGCTGGATGAGTGGTAGAAGTCAAGACGGATCATGAGAAGGGATGTAGGGCAGGTCCAGTGCTGGATTGTGGAGAACAATTAATCAGGTAAAGAGGTGAATCCCCATGCCTGTTTCTATATGGTCATTTTTGGACCATATTTTGTACAGGAAATTACACTCTTATGATAAAGAGGGGTCTTCAGCAAAAATAACCAGAAGGAGTTGAAGTTGTGCATGCCACATCAAATGACCTCAGGGGTTCACCCTGTAAACGGATACAAGGAGTCAAAGTTATTCCTTTGAACAAGCTCATTTTCTAAGAATGGTGAACTTAACGTAACGTATTTGCAAGTGAAGAACTTGAACGTGAGCTAGTTCACTTTTATGTGACATTCTTGATCTGGTTTAGGTCCAGATTAAACATTTTGCCTTACCCTATAAAGTAGGTGCGGAGCCAAATCCGAAGATGGTATTCAGATAAGCACAAATAGTGGATTTTTACAAATATTTGTTTTGTACGAATTTTTTGCCATTTATTTGCATTCAGAAAATATAACATAAAATCAAATAGGCACTGTCTGTGTCTGCCTGCTTGTGCTTAAGCTGCACTCCCGCTGACACAAGCACATGGTCAAGCTCCGCTTTTGCTTTTAGGATAACGTTGTACTTCACGAGGCCAACTTGATATTTTTTCCTCATTGGACATGCAATATGTGACGCAAATTTTTACTGGCAGTGTAATAGGTTAGTTCACCTACATGCTGGTTCCACAGTCACCATTTGTGTCACACGGTTGGAAATACAGTGGTAATTTGTATGTATACTTGCATGTACTTAATTTCTTTTTTGACCGGGAGGATACTAACATATATGGTTATACATGTTTGTTGCTGGGTATGACTCAGTAAAGTGTATTTAAATAAAAAAAAGTCTTCATAATTATTGTACTTTATTCAAGAACACTGTAATAGCCTAATATAAGGCATGCAAAAGTAAGCTCATGGGTCATTTATTCTCACTCCTTAAAAAATACAAAATGAACTGAACATGAACTAGTTAAAAATTGAAAATTTATTCATTTTAATTTGTATGAACTGAACTTTCAGTTAGTTCTTTTGAGGTGTGAACGTGCAGAACACTGCTAGAAACATTTGCTCTGTGCTTCTTCTCACTGGCTTTGTCCTGCGTGAATGGATTATGCAGAAGCTGCATACTGTATATGAATTGTTTTATATGCTGTTATTCACAGCAAAGAGCTGCTTTTTCTGTGTGACAGAATTGGTTTTTGAGTTGACTGACGAATGTTCTAACCATCAAGATAAGTTTCTCAGAGGCGAATGAGAAATGCAGTACAGTACACAGTGAAGAATGTGTTTAGAGTTGAACAATGCATTTGCATTTACAGCTTGCAAAACAAAAACAAAGGGAAATGTGAGTGTTCTGTGACCACATGCATTGTTATTGTGAGGATTTGGTGAACAGATGTGAGAAAGGCATTTTTGGTGTGAGAAATATGTCAAATCGATTGAGTAAATCTGTAAATACCAAGGAATCTGTGGGGTACATTAATTTCTTTATTTCAACACACTTTTAATAATGTTGAAAATTAATTAGATTTTTCTGTGATTCCATGTGTTTGTTGTTATGGGTGCTGACATTTTAGTTGACAGTTGCTATGCTGCTGCTCAGTAAGACTGCAGGGAGTGTGTGACATGTGATGTTATTAGTATGACTGTATGAGGTCAGCAACATACACTTGCTTGTTATCTGAGATTGCACATTATTCTTACAAAACCCTTTAGCATTCATTCTAATCAGGTTATAAAATATTCTTCTGTTCCCTTACTCTGATTAACATCACGTTGATTTGGCTCTGGCTGCCTGTTCCTTATTTGGCTTTGATTATTCAGTACAGCTTCCTAGCTACAATTATTGGTTCATGTCCTAAGCTTGTTTACTTTATTCACATCTTCACAGTAATGGGCCAAGGCTTGTTACTTTGATTTTGTGGCTTCACCTAATTCTTTTTCTTTCCTAAACTGTTGCCACTGTGACCAGTCTGTACACAGAAACAATCTAATCTTAGTGTACTTTTGCTATTTCAACTTTCTGTCTATGAACTATAGATCTCAAATTTCTGACAACTTTATTTCTTTCTTTGGCTTTGAAGCTGCTGTTTAGTAATTATCTGGTTTCAACATTTAGCTTGTTTTGACGACATCTTATCTTCTGCACCCTTATCCTTTGCCATGTCATATTGCATTACCAGCAGAAAACCTTTTGAGTTCTGTGAGCTTTGCAAATAACACAAAGGTTTGACAGCGCTACCTAAAAGGAACCACATCCCCCAGCATGCATCAGAATTATTGCACCACCAAATTGCCTTGGCCTGCTGTGCAAGGGCTGCTGGGAGGACACCAGTTAAAATGCACATTTTAAAAATATGCCTGCTGGACAAATGTTTTTTGCATTTCTACCCTACACACCTACAGCAGATCTTTTTTTCTTATTTATTTTTTACATCACTCTGAGTATTGCAGTTGTTCTTGGATTAATGCTCTTTGTTCATCTTCAGTTTGTTTGTTTGGAGTTGTCTTGCACTCCTTCTATTATGGATCAAATCAACATCAGACATTCATCTGCACAGTAGGACAAGGTTGATATATCTCTAAAAGGCTGTTCACTTTGGCGCTATATCCAGTACTACTCAATATCATCTGGTATCTGGACTGTATTTGTGTTTTTAACTTTTTATTGCTTACTGTCATTGTGGTTTATTGGGGTGGGTCTTGTAAATAATTCTGTATATTTAATGTGATTTATAAATAGTTTAATGATACATTTCTCTGGAAGGGTTATGCAAGACAGACCAGACAGAGTGGTGTCCTGGCTTCCGTATTTAAAAAAATAATTTGCTAATAACCAGTGTGAGTCCTTGTGCCTCAGTATAGCTAGAAATTCACAAATTTCCTTCCCTTTTGACTGTGATCCATAGCTTAAGTATGCATGACTCACATCAAGATTTTCCTAGAAGGTACTATATACTGTAAGGGAATGACAGTCACAGATAGATTTGAGTAAGGACATCAAACAGGTACAGATTTGCATTCTGACCTAAAAATAAACCTGCCCTCACTTCCAAAACATTTGATGTGCAATAAATAGGTTTCAGAGTCTTGATTTTCCTGGATAAGTAAAATCAATCCACTGAGATTTATATGTTGGCAAGCAAACAGCAGGTCTCACCTCAGCTCTAAGTCACGACTCTCCTGTGGCAAGAACTGGTACAAGGCCACATATGTGTTAAGTTGCAATACATCCTTGTGGGGAAAAGGGGACAGCACACTTCCGGCCTGCAAGAGATTGGCACAGTAAGTATAGTAAAAGCTTATCCAACGTGGCACCATGTGAATTTGGGCCTGCTGAGTGCCAGACAGTATACATTGCCTTATTAACACCCTGCACTCTAAAGCTCACAGGATTAAATATGTAAAGATAAGTAGTCTCTGCCATCTAACTGGGTTTTACTGAAGTCATAATAAGAGATGATCTAAGCTACTAAACACTCCTGTTATCTTTCCAAATCACACCTTCAGGCCAAAAAATAGGCAGAGAAGCAATATGACACAGAAGCTGACAAATCCTAGTTGGTTATCTACCTGAGGGCATATCTTCTCATGCCCTGACCTCACTTAATCTGGAAATATTCAGGCAGGACATTTAAACTGTGTCCTTTATGGCTCACCATAATTATCATAGAGAAAACAGCAGGTTCTAGCTGACTGCTACTTTACACCAATCTAGATGATGATGGGGTTACTCCATAAATTGGTGATGACTCTAATAGTCTGACACCTAGTAAGTACATAGCACTACTCTACAACTGGGTGGTGCCCTCAGTTTAATGTAGACCCTAGTGATGATTCATTATTACAATACACTCATGTCTAAAATCAACCAGAAGTCCTGCTGCAGCAGCACATCATTTGGCAACCTGGCATTTTACCTGAATGTTTTCTTGATTGTTTTCTTTATCTTGGGAAGGATCAGTTTGATTCTCCAAAGATGTAAATACTGAAAAATGTGAAAAGAAAATCGCTTTAATGTGGACTAGGGAGTGGCCGGTAGGAGTGCAATGTCATCTGCTTTACTTCTGCCAAGTAAGCTGGGTAGGCCTATCTGGTTAGGTACAGTGGTGACTAATTCATGTTAGGATGTGGAGAAAGGTGCCCACCTGAATCACTGCGATTTCTTGATGAGTCACAAGAATGGCTGTGGCTATCAATTTCTTCAGGAACTTCGGCCAAGTCAGAGGTCTGCAGAGAAACAATCAAGCCAGTCACAACAAAGAAGTGATCCCAGGATTGACTCTAAGAAAACCATTTGCAGTTAGCTGAGACTACAAATATGTAAAAATAAAAGTCTCCTCAGACTCATCCGTAGCCTAAAACTCATCACAGAATGATCAGTTTAGTTGGACTAAAGAAATTAACTAAGCAAAAATGCATTAACTACTGTGAACTTTCAACTAAGACTGAACTGAACTTTATGTAAATTCACTGGTATGTCCACTGCTTACATTTGAAGCTCACAAGTAGCATGTTTTTACCTGGTATTTATCTGAATATGGTATGTGTTTCCTGCCCTGTGTTTCTTCTAGCTTCATCATAGGTTTATCTGAATCTATCCTCACTTGCAGAATATCTTCACCATAATTAAAATTCACCTTCACATCTACTACTTCACCTGGATCTTATCTATATCATGTATCTACCTGAGATTTAAATAAACTTCACAAACGTCACCACAATTTACTCTAATATGCCTGCAGAGAAAAGTCAAGCAAAATGACACCTTATATTGGCTAAAATATATATTTTATATAACATATATATTATTGGCATTTTGCTTGACTTTTCTCTACATTCATAATGGCTAACATGGTACAACACCCTAGTACTACTCTAATATGCCTAGTGTCATCTGCAGCATACGCTCACCTATGAACTGCCTGGATTTCATGTAAATTCATGAAGATTCCACACTTCCTCTGCTTCATCAGGGGCCTCATTTATTAAGCTTGCATACAAACAAAAAGAGGCTTGAAATGTGTGCACGCAACTCCCCACAAAAATGCTGTGACTTATAAAAGAAAACTTGACGGGGAAACCTGTTTTTTTGGGGCAATTCTAATCCTTGCATATGGGAAATGACAACACCCTTGGACAAGTTGGTAAATCCAGCCAAACCAGCTAAATTACAACCGGCATACATAATAATTAATATCACCAAGCCGTTATTATAATCTGTGTTGATGTGACAAACATATGACACCTCAAAAGTGATGTATAGACTGTATGTTAGTTCAGTTTCAAGAGGGCCACTGCTGCATATTTGCACTGTTTTGGTTATTTGTTAGTTTATATACAGAAGGCTGTTGTCAGTTCTCATGGTCCGAGCCAACAGATCAGGAATATCTCACTCTAGCTTCAATCCATTATGCCTGCTGTGCATAAAGCCTTTAACCAATTGCCAAGGCACTTAATCCTGTTGTTGTATGTTGGGGCATACATACATAAAACATAACACGTTTTTGCAATATAAAAAGGCAATTTGCAGCAGTGTCTAGTTCTCCTAATGTAATAAGAACACTTTACTGCACTCATATTACAATAAGGGCAACTAGTGAGAATGAAGAGGTCTTTGCTAACCGTGAGCAGTGACATTCCATTAATACACAAGTCATTTGTGATGCCAAGATGAGAATGACAAACTTCATAGCTCAGTGGCCTGGATCGTCTCGTGATTCATTTATTTTATGACAAAGTATCTTTGACAGACGTGATGGTATTATCTTTGTGGCTGGCTTGTTGGTAAGGTAACTGGCTGAAACCTTAGTTTTTCTTATTTCCTGTACCATTTGTTGAAACAGCATTACATGTGCTAGGAGACAGCAGCAGCCTGCTCGTGTCTTACGCCTCACCCTGATCCCCAAAACCCAAAGGAGAGGAGCTATCTTGCTACAAATGATCTTGAGCTCTCAGTTGCAGGACACAGCAAGATACTCTTGAATGAAGGCGGTGGGTCAAAGTACATCGGGTGAGAGGCTGCTCTACCAGCTCTACAGCATCATGACTCCATATGTATGAGGTTGAAACACATGCTTCATATATGGATGTTTCAGGGCAGTGTTCAAGGAGCAGTCATATACACAGATTTACAAGGTGATTTATGAATGCAAATTGAATAGAAACGTGCATACACCAGTTTTTATAAATCTGATTTTTTTTTTTTGCCATATGCATTTTCTTCTTTTTTAACTGCACATATTTTCACACTCAAATACACACAAAGTGTTATAAATTAAGCCACAGGTTCTGACCTTGCAGGAAGAATTCATCTGTAATTTACTAGCACTTCCTCAATAACAGCCAGACCTAACCTGTGTCCTGAGTTCACCTGGGATTTTCTTGAATTTCATGGAAATTTTCAGTTTCTGCGCTTCCTTTGGAACACCTGGCTCTCAGCTGTAGTATGTGTCCACTAAAGATTTGAGTTTAACTATGTATGAATTGAATAAGATTCCTCACTACATGCTTCAATATGCCAATAATTAATCTACACTATGTGTTCTCCAATAAATTATTTAAATTTGAAATAGGGAAAGATTTACTGTATATACACTTCCTCTGTTACACCAGGATCTCATCTACAGCATAGGGGTTTTACCTAAACTTTCCTACAGTGTTCTAAGATTCACTTCTAATCCAACTATTTTCATTTCTACTCTTCTGCATGATACCTTCATCTGGAGTTGACTTGAACATCATATGTGGTTCCTCAGATCTCGGCCCACTTTGCCTGTCACACCTGGATCTCACCTGCAGCACTGATTCAAATGAGATTTACTATACAAGAAGCATGTGTGAACTGCTCAGGTTCACTTCCTCTCCTTCATCTATGCTTATAAGATTTACCAGAAATTCATGGTAGTTTTCTGAGATTTACACCTTTCCATAACCTAGATCATACAGTTGTATGATGTGCTCTTCCATGAATTGCTTGACCTTCATGTATGTAACTTAGAATTCACCTGACTTTATTCTGCTATACCAGGACCTCAACTACTAATTTATTTAAACTTCCCATGAATTACCTGAGAGTGGCCTTCCTTTTCTCTGCTGGAATGCTAGCATGAGCATTCCTGCACATTACTTGAACTGCCTGTACTTTTCTTGTGCCTACTCTGCTATGTGTAAAGGTGTGAAGTTCATACAAAGTATGCCATGTGTTCACATTTGCTTTGGTTTTGTTGTGATGCCTAACAATAAACTGGTGCACTTTTCTGTCAATGGGCAGGCTAAACACCACCAACTTACAGAGTTTCGCTGCGGAGACTCAGATCCACTGCCGGTGCTTGAGCGCTTGGTTTTCTGTGCCAGTGAAGTGCCAAAACGCAGTGCTTCATACACTGGGTCAACTTTGCTTCCACAGGCTGTAGAGGAGCACAAGAAACACACAAATTAGATGAGACAAGCAAATGAACAATGTCTGGAGGCACCAGAGCAGTGAGGTCAGAAATAATCAATACTCACCGATAGGCATGACCTCTTTAATGCAGCCATACTGTTCCTGGATCAGTAGTGGGGAGCTGTAGTAGCGGCGGAAGCCTTTAGGCTGTAGGGAGGGGAGAGGAAAAGAGAGAGATAGAGTCAGAGATATAGAGTGATAGAGAGAGACAGGGAGAAAAGTAGTGTGTTTATATCATGGCAGCTAATCGTGTTCAATATAAGCCAGCAGGACACCAGAGATTTGGAGGGAAGGAAAAAAAAACTGGCACAGCTGGTACTTACATTTTGCTCAATTGATTCTTCTCCAAATGCAGTGTTGAACTATACAGAGAGGGGATGAGCCAGACCTAGCCAAGCCAGACATTTTCAATTATATAGAACCTTTAAGGGTTACAACCACTTCAAGCCACTTCTCAGACAAGGTTAGTTAAGTCATGATCCAGAAATGTTTAATTACCAGTTTTCCCATGCAGCGTTGAGGGCCCACACCCTCAGCACACTTGTGATGGATGCTCATCTTGCAGGCCTTACAGCGCAGTCCATGCTTAGCATTGACTCCTGTAGAAACAAAGGCAATGAGTGAGAGATATGTAGGGAAAAATAAGCCCATGGTACCAGTTGGAGTGGAAGCAGTGAATGTGGTGCCAAACTCCTTTGGTGAAGTCTCACAGTGGTGCTGGGACCAGGCTGTAGATATAAGGAGAGACCTACGAGGGAGAGTTCCATTTCTTATAGTTTAAGTTTTATGTGTAACATGGAAGAGGCATCTCTGCTATTCAGTGTTTGTCAGGAATGTGAGAGGCTATTGGAACCTGCTTGTTGATATTTCTATTGTTCTTCTCTTCCACTGAGGAAATATCACACTACAACAGGTTTGGCATAATAAGAACATGGCAATGGATTTGTCAAGCATAGATGGCATTTGACAGATGTGATAAAGTTTCAGTTACACATCAGGGAAAAACTTCTGTCTCCTTGGTTGGCACTCAGTGGGCTGGGTATTCATGCTCACAATATAATACTGAAGTAGCAGGCTGAATATGTAGCCTGCCAAGATTCAATCACCATCTTCAGATAATTCATACCCTTTTGAGCAGATGGTCTAATCAATAATAAGATTTACAGATAAAGTACTGACAGCACCATTAAAAACAGTAAAGATCACCACATAAAAATGAGTCAGTTGACAGGTTGCTCCATAGCAATATTCCTGCAAGAAGAAATTAATGGAATCATCCTGTGTACGTCATTGCCACTCTCTGGGGAGAACTGGGGCTTATGCAGTCCATTTGGGTGGGCAGACTCTTGCAGGGGATTATCCATCCTTCTGATGTGGGGGACCCAGAGCTGTGCTATCTGTCTATAGGAATGTCAAAGCAGGGCACAGGGGGCTGTACTGTCCAGCTGGAGGACTCCATGAGACTGATAATGTAGTCCATCCTTGGGGCCAGTGGACCTCATGGGGATGAGCTGAGGGCTTTGCAGCTGCAGATTTAGCCTTATTATCTGCATTCAGATTGGGGCACAGATGGTAGAAATGAATAAAAACAAACACTGTTCATTGTTCCATATGGGATCACAAGCTCTGAGGGAATATTGGCTCCTTTCAGATGAGACTTTGAGAAGCAGCTGCCAGGAGGCTATATTAGGATTCCAAAGCACAATGCCGACTTTACCAGTAGGCAAAGGTTGGAGTGTATTAAATCTGAAAAGTTCAGCACTAATCCAAAGATCTCTCTATAGAAAGATAAAGTGGGAAAAGTGGGAGATGTGCTACTTAGCAGCAGTGGATACAGGGAATTGTTAACCCATTAAGGCAACTTGTGCAACCTTTGCTCTGAATATCCTACAAATGACAGATCAGCATTGTAAATGAGCCCTTATATCTAAAATTTTCCACAGAAGGCAGGCAGAGGAAATATTCTGAAAGCCAGAAGAGTCTGACTGGAATCTATAAGGCTAATGGGAACAGAAGTTGTGTGAATGCAGGAAGCCACAATTATGGAGTGAATGAGTCCACCTCAAAAGTGGATAGTGGTGGAGATCCATGCTCTGGCTGCAGCAATAAAAAAAACACTGAAATGTGCATCTGAATTAGATGTATTAGTAAATATGTTCTAAGGCAGGTAAGGAATGAAGACATGTGGCGAAAAACTTTTACCATGAAATTCAAAACGCAAGAAGACTCTGCAAATAATCACATGAAGGGCAGTGGACTGGAGGTGCTCAGCCCTTCTCTGGTGCCTTAAGGTTTTGGAATAGGTACCTTCAAGAGTAAGAAAACATATATCCTAGCATTGCAGAAGAAGAGGTGTGTCCTAGTTCAAGAATTTGTTCTGTTATGGGCACCATTAGAGCCATGCCTAGGAGATGGGCTATCAACCTTCGGGTTACAAAGACACACTCAGAAGCTATAAGTTACTTGTTTCTTGCAGAATAATATGAGAAGTCCCACGGCTCCTGTGAATGGGACAGTTTGCAAGCTGCAAGCAGCACACTTCCATGTATGCATGATGTCAAGCTGGCTTCTCTCCCAGGCACTCCTGCTCCACCATCCGCTCTTACATGCAGTGCTGTACAGTAACAAAATGATACCAAGTGGTCATGTTCTTTTGAAAATAATACAGTCTTATGTCTGCAGCCAAGAAAGTCCTAGAAGGAAGACTGTCAGCACACTCTACCACTTATATACATACTCTATTAAGTAAAAATTATACTGTCTACTAACTTTAAGTTATTTGCCAGTACAGGATCGAGGGGGATGAAGATATTCTAGCACCATTAGATGCAAAATGTGTAAACCTAGATGCTACTGCAGTTCCTCACAGGGAAAACTCATCTATACCAAACCAATCTTGAGTCACCAAACAACTTAACCTGCATATTTCTGGGATATGGGAGGCAACCAGCATAGGGCTGTCAGATCGATTTACACTATTTGAGTATAATTCAGATGTAGTATAAAAGCTAAGAACTGACATTCAAATCTAAAAGGACAGTCGCTTCATTTACCTCACACTAATTTCATTATCATGTTACTCCAGGGGCAGCATGGTGGCTAGTGGGTAGCGCTGCTGCCTCGCAGTTAGGAGACCTGGGTTCACTTCCCGGGACCTCCCTGCGTGGAGTTTGCATGTTCTCCCCGTGTCTGCGTGGGTTTTCTCCGGGCGCTCCGGTTTCCTCCCACAGTCCAAAGACACGCAGGTTAGGTGGATTGGCGATACTAAATTGTCCCTAGTGTGTGCTTGGTGTGTTTGTGTGTGTCCTGCGGTGGGTTGGCACCCTGCCTGGGATTGGTTCCTGCCCTGTGTTGGCTGGGATTGGCTCCAGCAGACCCCCATGACCCTGTGTTTGGATTCAGCGGGTTGGAAAATGGATGGATGGATGTTACTCCAGATATGCTATGCAATATTGTTATACCTTACATATTTGCTTTTATATATCACTTCCATAATAAGCCTTTTTGTATTCTTGATTAGTTGGGTGGTACTGTTTTTAGAAAAGAGTCAGTCTTCTGCTTCTTAAGCACACTCTACCATAAAGCATTTTAGGAATTAGTTTTTCCCTCACTTCTCTATTGTTTAACCCACAAGTGTACTAAAAATATATTTTTAAGGTGCCATGAAACTATTGCTTTGCTCCTGATTCCAAACTCCCTAACTTACTCCTCTTTTACGATAGAACTGTTAAGTATCCATCACAGCATGCAGAAGATGGCTTTGTTAATCATTTATGACAAAAGGAAGTACTGTAACTGCCATATTTCAGACTTTCTTTTTATTATTCTAATGGTTTTAAAATGTCTATTTTAAAGAGTGTTTAGTGTTACAAATGCTCATTTAGCTACCACTGCTAACACTCAATATCACACTGAACTGGCTGCTGATTTGATTCATATTGCCTGAAACAATTAGGTATAATTAAAAAAATAGATAGATAGATAGATAGATAGATAGATAGATAGATAGATAGATAGATAGATAGATAGATAGATAGATAGATAGATAGATAGATAGATAGATAGATAGATTTTATGTCACAAGTGCTCCTAGTACCGTCCTAAAAAGTTTCAAGCCAGGCCATATGTTCCCCATCTACAGTATTGTTTACAGTCTGTGTGATTTCCTTTACATTTTTATCTGAAATGTTTTTTTGAATCGTTTTCTGATAAACACTAATTTTTCAGGACTTTTGTAATTTGCTGTGAAGAAAGCCATCTGCTAAATATATAATTGTAATTTGGAGAAAATATTAAAGACCATTAAAATAGCTCACGAAATACATTCAATTGTTTCACTTTAGATACATGTCAGACATTTACAGTATATAAAAGAAAAGTTACAGTCACAATTCTTCTGACATCCAGGAAGGAAAAGAAGCATGGCAGGTAAAAGCAATATTAATATGTTTGAATACTCATGAGTAATTTTGTCAGGTTTCTTCTGTGTATTGCAGGCAGGGCTCCACTTTCTTTTTGATCTTGTCACTTTGTGCACACAGAAATGCCAATTTTTGTCAACGGTTGCGTTTTTAAGGGAGCAGTTTGTTTCAGTTTTCATGTATGTCTTTTAAGCAAAAGTGCTTGTTATGCTTTACAAATGCATGTTGAGAAAAAAGTAAAAATATCAATAATAATAATAACATAAATATAAAAGAAGAATGTAGCACTTAGATTTTGTAACCTAGGTTCAGCTCTGAGGACATGGAAAAAGTGTGAAAACTCTACACAAGCAATAACTCTACACAAGCCAGGATTTGATCCAGATGGTCTACAGCTATGGCACTAACTACAGTGCAAGCCTGCCAAAAATACTCATTTGCCAAACATACTGCTCTTTTAAAACTGGTGTTGGTTAAGGTAGGTTAGGGTTCCTCAATAACATTACAACCTTTACTTGCACAGGGTGTGCTGTTTTTTACAATGCTGTTTCATGATATCCTAATCCTATTTTGTGCTTACATGGCTATATAAAATATCAGTAAAACACACCAACTTCTGTGGTTTGCAATGGTCACTTCACTGCTGACTGCCTGTTGTGCTTATTCTTTGGATGAGATGTCACCTTTCAGGCTATATCCATGTTACTATGTTTACATTTTAAAATCATGTTTTTAAATGTAAGCAATCTTCATCCATACTAACATTTTCGCATTATTTATGAAATTACTTTCATCCATACTAAAATGACTGAAAATACATATGACATAATCATTTACTTACACTGGGCATGCGTGCAATACAGACATCTTTAAACGGACATGCGCTGTGCAATTTTAGCACAACTTTAAGCCTGCCTTGCAGTCACTGACTGATTTTATGAGTCAGCTCAAGTCTCAGCTCCTGTGGCTGTCGTATCACATGCAGTATGACAGTAGAGGTGATGCCCATTTACCTCTCACAATTGGACAGCCGCATGATTGGAAAAGTTTCTGACATGTTAGAAATTTCAGTCAACTGTCTTGTAGTGTGATTTTCTGATGCTGCCATCAATTTCCTGAAATGCATTATGTAGAGACTGCAGTGAGTATGCATTGTATATGTACAGACTGAGCATCCACGTCGTGGTATGTCAGTCTGACCAAACACAATTGTGCAGTTTGAGCACACATACAACTGGTGAATCTGTTGGACAGTGTGAGTAGTCGCTTGACCACGACTTCTAAAATTTGTATAAAATGTTATTTAGATGCACACAGGTAAGCAACACAACAGAAACCATGGAAGCAACTCCTCTGTGCCTGGTATGTTGGAAGATGTTTTTCTTCAGTGAATGGTGACCAATCAGGGAATGAGCCATTTTAACAAGCAGGATCCAAACATGAAAGAACCATGTTAAAAGCATGAATCAAACGGAGCATTTTCAGAAATCTTTGATTTTATTCATCCACGCTGAAATGCCAGAGGGGTGGTTTTAAAAGTATCTGGCGCTGGATGGCTTTTTCAGTAGTATTCATTTTTGTGGGTTGCAAACCCCACTGTAGTGTGGATGAAAGGCAAAAATGGAGACCAATGCTTGCATTTTTAAATGAAAATGTAGCAGTGTGGATGGGGTCTTAGAATGAAGGTAGAAAACACTTAAACCAAGACAATTTAACTGTCATCACAAGATCAAGATTGGCTGCTGAAACTGGAAGGTTCCAATAGACTCGCCATTGTCCACAAACTGATAGCATGCAGAAGACAGTCATGCTAGTGGGATGTGAAAGGAAGTGCTGTTAACTCTATATGACCCACTACTGAAGGTCACTTCAGAAATATGTAGGCAGTTCTGGACTCCATTATAACAAGAATCTCTCCACAGCTCAAGGGAAAATACAAAGACAAGCAAGAGACTGATTTGACTTTTGACTTGAAAGAGTTATAAGAAGACACCAAAAAAGAGGTACAAATTAAAATATTTAGGAAGTGGGTGACTTTAAAATCAAGCCTTTTAGTGAGGACTGCTATGAAGCACTTGTTTGGCACAAGGTTGTCAGTGTATGGGAGAGGTTTGCCCACTGGGAGAAACACATTTACTGGAATAACTGAATAGTGGTGCACTAACCTGGACTCTGTCCTTATGTTTATGAGTGAGGAGATAAGACAACATTCACGTGAAGGCCTTGTCATTTGTTCATCTTGGCAATTGAGAACTCAGATCGGACAATATGAGGACAATAAATAGTGCAATAAGAAGTACAGGGGACAACTAGCCTGTGTGGGCATGAGAATACATGAATGTACCCATTTGTGTCTTGTCTGGTATCTCCCCATTTTGAAGGAGACCCCTACTACTGTACCATATGATTTTTTTTCCCAATTTCACTCACATACCAATTATTTTTCATTCTACCTTATATGCTGGCTAATCTCAGTGGAGATAGAACATGGACCATGTCTGCTTAGAAGTGAATTTATGTTCAAGCGCAAGGGAATGAGTCACTGCTAATGAGATTACTTGAGCCAAAATGGAATGCCGAATGCAAACACTGTAGCACTATCTCAATAGGCAGTGTGACACAATTTGGAATCCACAAGACAGATTCTTGTGCTCCTTATCATAGCTTTTGCCGAGTTCACCTGAGTAACATCAAGAGTGGTGATCAGAATACAGCTAAGAGACATCCTGCCAAAGACTCTGCTACCCCGCTTTACTCTTCTCACTGTGCTATCCACAGAAAAGAGTAGGCACAAAGCAATGTGATGAGTGCAGTCAGGTGTTCCAGATGGAAATTCTGTGAATAACATATCATTATAAAAAGGTAGAGATTGAATTTTCAAGCTTAGTCGGGAATTTGCAGGGAAATATTCTCCTGTTCTTCACATCAAAGCATTTGACTCCAAGTGTGAATCTCCATCTTGTCAGTGTGAGGCTGGTAAGGGGCAATAACTTCAAGGTCCGCTTCAGTGTTGAGTAAGTGGTAAAAATTAAAAGATTAAATTTAAAAAAGAAAAGAAAAAATTAAAAAGCTGTAATGTCCGGGGTCTCAGGTTATCATGTTGGCAGAAGAGGCTGAACAAGCCTCTAGATGGCCTGCAATGTGGTTGTGGTTAGGGTCTCAGGCTGCTCATCTTGCTAGAATGATTAGGAAAATGCCATCTAAACTCTGACTGGAGGTCACATCACTTATGTGCTTAGAATAAATCAAGTAACTCAATGATGAAAACCTAAAACCTCACTAAAATTAATTTCTACTCACATTTGAATTGCATTTACCTTGGAATGAATGCCATTGGCACAGCACTGTGTACAATCAGAAGGTCTCACTCTGACAAATATTTGGCATTTAATCTCTGTCTGTTGCATTGAGCGGTTATGTGAATTGGTTTTAGGGCTCTTAAAACACAAATCTTATTGATGGCCTAGTTTTTCACTTCTGGAGTAAAGAATTTGGACATGTGAAGCAGTTTAAACAAGGACATATATGAAGTTATTGCTAAGATTCTGTCATTGACACCACAGGCATACTTCTTGCCACCACTGGATGCCGTCTAAGTAGGTGGTCAAACATCAGAAGCTAACAGGCATTAATGACTGACTAAAGAATGGTGACATCTAGTTTGCTTCCCCTCTGAAACCTGCTAGCTGCTTACCAACTATCATGTGATTGCATATGTCGCAGAAGGTGGGCTTTTTGAATGTGTGCTCCACGAAGCTGTGAGTCTTGATGTCCACCTGCTTCTGGCTTTTACTGGGAGTGCTGTTCTGGCTGATGGAGCCTGTCAACTGGCCAGTGCTGCCGCTCACATCTGGCAGAAGATCTGTTTGAAGTTTCATATCGCTGCAGGTTCTCTGGAAGAAGTTATCTGCACTCTTGCTCCTCAGGCTTTTGGTTTTGAATGAGAGAGATCTTTTGAGCTTCTGGAGCTGTGGTATACATAAAGAGAGATAAGGTTACTGAAACCACCTGGAAATGGGAGAAGTTCAAAAAGACAGAATCCCACTACCCACTAATATGGGCTCTGCAGCCCTGGCAGCAAGGATGTTGAGAATCATGGAAGTTTTTTAGTGTCTTGTGTGTGTTTTTGTATATTATGTTTTATGTATGAATCAGCATAGCTTTGTGTGCATTTAGTGGTGTGTGTAGAACTACATTTACATGGGTTAGAGGGAAACAACATAGGAGGAATGGAAAAAATAGAAACAAATGAAAGAGAAAATCTGAGAACATTATGAGAAACATCCTCTTATTTTATCTCTCATTTATAATGACTAATCAAGGAAATGCTGAATAGGGTGCAAGAACACAGATACTCTAAAATGAACCATGGGTTCAAGGTGCAACATTTTGATGAAGAAAAACCCAGAAAGTTTTCAGAAAGAATGGAAGACAGAAAAGTGACCTGCACAACTGAACCTCTCAAGATGGCTCTATGTGTATACAGTATTTGGTTTTCAACATTATTGCTTATTTGTCACAAAACGATTGTTGTTACCACAACAGTATACCTGAAGGAACAGATAGAGGACCCATTGAAAGCAACACAGGGGAAACAAAAATATAACCAACGAAGGAATAAAAAGAGTAAAAACATGAGGCAGGGGATAAAAGAGGAAATAAAAAACAAGCCAAAAAGAGGAGGACCAGGTGAAAAACAAGGCAACTAAGGCAGCTAAATTGGGAGGGAGAAGGATGGGTGAAAAAGTGAGAGAGGTAACACGGGGATGAGTTTAAGATATAAGTGAAAGAGAGAGGAGAAGGCAAGAGGATAACAAACTAATGAGATTCAATACAAAAGGAAGACTAGAGGCTGAAAAAGCAGCCAATAAGTAAAAGAATGAGAAGGCAGTCTAAGTGAGAAACAAGCAGAAAAATGGGGAGAAAATGAAAAACAGACAGGAGGAACAACGCAATTGGTAGAGTAGTGAGAAAGAACTAAGGCAGGGGGAAGAAGAGTGAATTAGAATTAAAACAGGAGGTGACCTGGTCCAGGAGAAAAAGGAGTGAGTGGGATATAAGATAGGCAGAAAAACATAAGGCAAGATGAAGAGCAACAGATGAGAAACAATGCAAGCTGAAAAGAACCACGTGAGAAACTGAACAGGAGGTAACATTAGGCAGGAGGAAAAGGACTAGATGAAAAAGCAGGAAGGATGGGGACAAATGTCTTGACAAATGTCTGCACTTGGCACATATGTGTCACAACAGAATGAAATATACTGCCCTTGTAATACTTTTCAGCATGAAATAACCTTTATTTGTCCCTTTTACTGCTGCTGCCCCACTTGCAATCATTTAGGTACGGCTGATGTCGCCTTGAGGCACAGGATTGTTATAGCAAAAGCAAGGTCAGAAGAATGTTCTCTGCATTGGAATATTTTTCTGGGATAAGTAGGATCTATTAACTTGCTCTTTATGTCTCACAAGGAGCTCTGTATGCTAAATGAAAAGCTTCCTGGAGTGAATGTGAATCCCAAGTGCCACCAGTGAATCAGAGTTTGCAGTGCACTTAAAAGCTCTCTTCTTTCTACTTACATCTGCCCATCTGTCTGCTTCTGCAGTCTGAGGCGAAGACACTGGTGAAACAAACAGCCTATAATTTGCTCAGGCTAAGCCTGCTTTTCCACTTCTCATCTTCTTGCGGTACTTGGCTTGTGAAGAAACTTCCTGTGGAGCAGTAAAAGGCTGGTGGTCTAGTTTACTAGCCGTCTCATCCCTGGATCAACATAGTGTTTTTCCATATCAACTCAAATACAGTAAAATAAAGTTTTAAGCAGAGTAGCACAGACTTGACAATGCCACTGGTTTGGACTTGTTTATTGAACCTGCATAAACTCTCCTTCATGCTGCTTAGTTCAATACAAAACTGTGTTGAGTTGTCTGGTCTCTAAACCAGCAAGGTTAAATAAAGAGTTAGTCAGGTGTATCCAGAAAGTGGCACTCGCTGTCAGGGATTAAACTCTTTATTGATGTTTAACCGACTGAAGCTTTATACCCATCTCTTTTGTAACCATGGTAGAAATAATCACATGAGAGAAATGTGGTACAAAAAGAGACATATGTATTTAACTTGCTTAAAAATGTAATTTCCACTTCCAAAATTAATTTATATATACATATTTAGAGAAGCCAATGAAACATACAGTTGTCATTCTGTCTTCAGCGTGGGGAGACAGCTATATGAATCAGTCCAGCAGAGTAGAAAAGCAGCTTTGGTCGGGTTCTGACTTTGTGATGATGGATCCTCGTCATTATAATCACTCACATATTTACATATGCATAGAATTTTTGTTATGATAGGGGGAACTTCCAGATGAGCTGTTTATTTCTGGACTGTACCCAAATAACATCTTCACCTGTTCTCATCATTTATGTCTTTTATAGAATGTGGTTAAAATAATCAGCCTGTGTGTCTTTCACATGCCTCTGTGCATCTTCTCTGGTGGTTCCCCTTTGTCAACTGAAATGTGTGGCTTTGAAATAAACTTAAAGCCAATGGGTCAGGCCTGCTTTAATCTCTAAAAATCCCTACCCATGGAATTTGACACAAAGAAAACTTAAATTAGCAGACTGGGGCCCTTGGAAATGCACCAAATAGGAAAACATACTGCCGTGCCATCTTCCAGTTGTTTGTTAAATATCTTCTTGTCACGCATGTATTTAACAAACTCCCACCATCAGCCAGCTTGTCTTGCACATTTCTGTCAGCTGGCTTACCTCAAAGTATCTGGTTTCTGCTTGATCTGGTTTCTACTCATATAAGTAAAATCAGATACAATGGAATAAGGGCAATAGATTTCTGTGCTGGGCCTGACACTGCTTCACTTATAACAACTATCTGGTGATGAGAAGCTCCTGTTCTTTGGACCACCTTTGTCCAAAGCTTGTGATTTTGCTGCTGTTTTTTGGATTTGTAGAAATGAGTCTATCAATGATGAATCTTTTATCGAAATGCTCATGTGATTGTTGGTGAAGATGATTTAAATTAATCACTTTCTTAAATAATCTGGTGTAAATGAAATACCGCAAGCCTCATAATGTGATATTTCAATTTTTAGTCACCTTGTCAACTCACTAGAAAACATGTATACTGCAGCCTGTATAGCACCCAGCTCTAAAATCTACAAATAGATAATGAGGAGAACCATGGTAAGTCTATGAAGCGTGTTGTGACTTAGCACTATGGAATATGTGTGCTACTTCCAAATCCAGTTTTTACTTCCTTCCTTTGAATGTCATGTTGCTGATTGTGTATTACTTTATCAAATGTTAAAGGGATGGGACCAGCATGTATGGATTGTTAATGTGACAGCATGTTTTAAGAGTATGTAAAAGGGTATTAGGAAGGACAGAAGGAAAGAGGCCAATTGGGAATAATGAGATATGATGGTGGAACAGAGATGTGCAGGATGTGATAAAGGCTAAAAAGGATAAAAAAGAGGCAAAGAAGACATGATACCAATCAGGGAGGGAGGAAAAAACAGAAATATATAGGAAGATAAACAAAGAGGAAAAGAGGGCAGTGGCAAAAGCCAAGGCACAGGGAGACAAAACAGGGAGAATGAATTTTAGAATAGTGAAAGCTAGGAAAAAGGATGGGAAGGATTTTAGTCAGATAAAACAGATGAATGATGAAGAAGCTGTTGTCTTAAATGAGCTTAATCAGATCTAGAATAGATGGAAAAGGAACTATGAAAAACTGTTGAATAAAGAAAATCCAAGGGTAGTATTTGGGGATTACATCCCAAATGTAGGGTTAGTACCAAGAATAAGGAAAGAGGAAGTAAAGGAGGTACTGAAAAGAATGACAAATGGAAAGGCAACAGATGTGGATGAAATACCAGTGGAACTCTGAGAGAGTTTAGAGAAGAGAGGTAGTGTTGAGAGATCTAAGAAGTACTAGCGAAATATGTGGAGATTGTCCAGGATATGTAAGAGGAAGTGAGGATCCGGTTTAGAAGCAGTGCTAGGATAACAGACAAGATCCCAGTTGAAGTAGGTCTACTTTGGAATCTTTTTTAAGTCCTCACCTGTTTGATCTAGTTATGGATGTATTGATCAGGGGCCTCATGCATAACGCCGTGCGTAGAATTCACACTATAACATGACGTAAGCACAAAAGCCGAAATGTGCTTACGCACAGAAAAATCCACATGCAGGAATCTATGCGTTCGCCAACTTCCGTGTTCTTCCGCTACATAAATCCCGTTCAGCGTGGAAATAAACGCACGTGCACGCGCTTGCTGTCCCGCCCCAACTCCTCCCAGAATTACGCCTCTTTGAATATGCAAATCAATATAAATAGCCCTTAAGCCCAGCGTTCTGTGAAAAGGCAATGGCAAAAGTACGAGGAAAAATAGAAGAATTTCAGCAAATACCAAATGGAGGCAAAGAAAAACATACTATTTGTTGGTTTAAACAGTTATATAAGCAACAAAAGGAAGTTGATCGAGTGACATAGCGTGTCGGAGAAACTCAAAAGCTCAAGTTAACAAAGTCACACAGTGCCCGAAATAAAAAAGTTGTCACATATCAAAGTTGGCGTGAAAAGGCGACTCGTAGCCCAACGTTTGAGTGTCATATGAAAGCTTATTAGTGTACAGTGAAAAAAAAGGCACACAGTGTGAAAAAAGCACGAAATGTCAACTTTAATCTCGAAATTTCCACTTTAATCACATAGTTTATTTTGTCATTAAAGTAGAACATCATAAACTTCATCTTAAAATCGTATAATTTACTAGTTTCTCAAATCCCATCGTAACTAAAGTAGCACGTTAAATGCTTTGTTTTGTATTTGATCTTATATGTGCTCTATGTGCCTGAATCACTACGTGCTCTTCCTCCGACAGGACACAGAATCCATTACATTCGTAATATTACAGCTCTCTGACTAATTAAAATACTGAGAAGTATACGTGATATCATTTTCATGATGATATGAGTTAAAGCATGTTATTAAACATGGGAACACGGTGGCGCAGTGATTGTTCATGTCTTACAGTAAGATGCTTGCTGTGCCATGCGCAACCTTCAATGAAATGCTTTATTACAGAAGTACTGTCTTTTTCAAACGTACTAACCCCCAATTCCTGTCCTTACTTTTCTTTCTCCAAATACCCAATCGCCACACAATCAGCTCTGTAATAGACATTAAGCCATCTGTAAGCTTAGAACGCCAATTCTTGAAAACTTTTAAGGAATATCGAAATATCTTCGTAATGTTTAATTATTCTATACATCTATCCTTCCAGTGTCGCACCAGCCACAGCATGAAAAC
The DNA here is from genome assembly GCF_900747795.2 of Erpetoichthys calabaricus. Classification (NCBI taxonomy): domain Eukaryota; kingdom Metazoa; phylum Chordata; class Cladistia; order Polypteriformes; family Polypteridae; genus Erpetoichthys; species Erpetoichthys calabaricus. The sequence goes on along the minus strand of NC_041406.2, from coordinate 120,474,770 downwards.
AGTGCAAGGCAGGAACAAACCGTGAACGAAGCTCAAGCTTGCTAGCGCTGCGGCACCGTGTAGTTAAAGTTTTATCTGTATAATATAATCAACATATTTTGCTGCATTTCATCTTAAAAATGATATCGTCATCATATGTCAATACGCGTTTTATAAAGTGGCTCAGGTTGTGCAATATTATAACTGTATCATAAGTACAATTACCTCACGGTAACTTGCAAGTACAAACAGTTCTACAAGGAGCACTTGAGCCGCCGTCGTGGATGTGGATCTAAGAAAGGGTAACCACACAGGAACAGTAGCACTGCTTTGATGCTGGGTGCCTCCAGTCTGCAAAACCTAATGGAGAACTTGCGTACGACAGGGTATGAGGTACCGTGGAAAAGTGCGTGGCTTTACGCCAAGTGTAGGTTTTATACATCGCGATTTGAACATGGAAACGTTCTTACGCAACATTTCTGTGCATACGCACCGTTTATACATGAGGCCCCAGGTCCCCTGGTGCATGTTTTTTGCTGATAACATTGTGTCCAAAAAGGAGGAAGTGGAGAGGAAGTTGGAAGAATGAAGAAGGGCTTTCGAAAATAATGAAAAGGAAAGAGAACAGAATATTGAGCATTTCATTTTGACCAGGATTCAGATACAAGCCTGCAATGAAAACTATTGAAAAGAGTGGTAGTCCCTAGATGAAGAGCTAAATGTAGAGATAACCCACAGAGTGCAATGTGAGTTGAACAACTAAAAGAACGTTTTAGGATTATTATGTGTGACTGAAAAATTAAGACAAATGCAAAAGGTAAGGCATTTAAGACAATAGTAAGACCAGCAATGATGTATGGACCTGACATGTTGGCAGTAAAGGAAAATCAGGAGAAGAAGTTGGATGTCTCAAAAAAGTGAATGTTGAGATGGAGAATGACAGAATAAGAAATCAGACAATCAGAGGTGCAACATCCATCCATCCATTTTCCAACCCGCTGAATCCAAACACAGGGTCATGGGGGTCTGCTGGAGCCAATCCCAGCCAACACAGGGCACAAGGCAGGAACCAATCCTGGGCAGGGTGCCAGCCCACCACAGGACACACACAAACACACCAAGCACACACTAGGGCCAATTTAGAATCGCCAATCCACCTAACCTGCATGTCTTTGGACTGTGGGAGGAAACCAGAGCGCCCGGAGGAAACCCACGCAGACACGGGGAGAACATGCAAACTCCACGCAGGGAGGACCCGGGAAGCGAACCCAGGTCCCCAGGTCTCCCAACTGCGAGGCAGCAGCGCTACCCACTGCGCCACTGTGCCGCCCAGAGGTGTAACAAAATAGGAGAAAATATAGGAAATGATTATGAAGTAGTATGAACATACAATGAGAAGAGGCAATGAAGATGACAGTGATGGAAATGGAAGTACAGGGGAAAAGAAAGGAGAGGAGTTGGACTCAGGGGTGGATAGGGAAAGTAAAAGAAGATTTAAAGTAAAAGGATCTTGATTGGGGAAGAGGTGTAGGACCGAGAATGTTGATGAGACACATCAACCCCACATACAGTAGAAGTGAGAAGAGATGAAGAATGAGATGTTTGAAAGGTCAGAAAGTTGATTAAGCTCTGGAACTGTTATAATCTGACTCAGATTAATGTCTAAAAGTTACATTTTGAGGCAAAATATAAAATTTTTTCTTGGGAAAAACTGTGTTAACTTCTTTTCACTTAGAAAATCAAAAAAATAAAATAAAATAAAAACATAATTTGACCAGAGGTACCTACATTTTTATATACAAACATAGAGTGCCTTTCTCAGAAATCATCATTGCCAGGCTCTTATAAAGCAAAACACAATGTATACCAATGAAGACGAGTTCAAGGATTTAAAAGGAAGTTGTCTTCTGCTACCAAGCACATCTCGTACACACAACTTTGTAATGGAACACTATTCACTTGGCTCACTACCCACAACAGGCATGGAAGCACATATTTTGCTCCTTTGAATTTTAGTTATGCCACATGTAGCCAAGTCTCAAAATGATGGAACTACATGTTCTAGCCATCATGTAGGTAGCATGGGAAGGATGATTTCAACATGAGCAGGAGTAGCTGCTAAAAAGACAAACTGTGCACACACAACAACGGGAAAATATCTGGAAAACTTGTCTTTCAGTGCAAAAGAGTAATGTTTTGACATTACTGACCTGAATGCACTCTCACTCTGACCAATGAGGGAGGCTACAAAAGGTTAATGGCACAGTGCCTGTGCTAAATGTTTCCAGAAGAGCAATTTCAGTACAGTGGAGAGCAGTGCGGAAGGCCAATGAGAGATAATAAAATCCCCTGACAGCAGGGAGCTGTCCATCAAAAGAAAGGAGGCTGTCAAAAGCAGATAATTCATTAGCAGAATGTTGTTCATGTGTCAGTGTGATATGTCTGTCAGCTGGGAGTTGTCTGTCGATCAGCAGAAAATGGTCCATGTGTGAAGAGTCCTCTGAAATCAACAATGAGGAGTCAGTCAACAGAAAACTGACCATCTCTCTGTTCATTAGTAGAGATCAGTGTGTTTTTTGCAACAGCTGTCAGCAAGGACCATTTTATATATGAGTACAGAAAACAACTGTCCATTCATCAGTGGGGACCAGTCTGTCAACAGTGAGTTATTTATCAGTCAGTGAGTAAGCAAAGACCACCTCATCCATCAGCATGATGCTGACTATCAACATGAAGACATGTGCTGATCAGTCTGCCAGTCTTCAGTGTATCCATCAGCAAAGAGCATTCTGCCTGTGAGCAGGGAACAATCAACCAGTCAACAGGGACTGCTTGCAAAGAGTAGTCCAACTTGTCAACAGGGACCAATCCATTCTTCAGGGGGCAGTGGTTCTTTAAATCTTTTGACCATTCAAGGAAGACACTGTAAAACCATCAAAGCATCCATTGCTAGCTGGGCCTATCTGTCTTTTTACATGACTTATTACATGTCTTACTATGGCAGCAGACACTAGAAAGTACTAAACGAAATTTTTGCATTTCTATTTAGGCAGTAAAAGAGGTATAGGAGAAGTTGTAGAAATGAGAACGAAACAGCTCTAGACAAGTGAGGATGCCATAGGCACAACAGCAGCATCAGGCAGTGATGAAGTTATATTACATAATTTAGAGGTCACTGTTACAGAAGATGAGAAGGACAAAGAAACAAGAGAGCAAAAACGTTTCTATTTAAATACGCCAACAATTACCTTTCCACATTTCACTTCAGCTGTTTGACCCTTTCTCCAAACTAGATGATCCCCAAAGATTTGGACACAAATGTACCTTTATATAATATCTGAACTGGGAATGAACCAGGAACTTCCAGGCCACTTAACAATGTGAAAAAGAAAAGCAGTGAAGCAGCAGCAAAATGTTATGAGCAGACGGCGCAGGGTGTCACACTGAGGATCCTAAGACACTCATTAGAAGGCATCCTTTTGATAATTGATACAACCTCTTTGGACTTTTAAAAAGCTTTTGATGTGCTCACTAATTACACAACTGTGATGAGCAGGAATTCTACATTTACTGTGCAAAACAGAGGCAGGAAAGTATGTCTACTGGTTAGGAAACAAGTATACAGTTTCTACACTAGCAATTACCCCCTGTGAATCCCAGAAGGTCTACTGGGTACTTAAACTCCAAGTCTGTATATCTGATTGATTGAGATAACGGTATTTACAAGATGCTGTTCTCCTCTAGTGTTTCTGTTTTTATCCTTCAGAATAATATCATGCAAAAATACATTCTTGTCCTCATGTAGCTATACCCTACACATTCTCATTTCTGGTAGTTGCTTATTAAAAACGCTGGAAGCACCTGCCTTATAAATAGATGAGCACATGGTGTAATTCGTATAGATTTGTAATAAATGAAGTTCAATATAAAGTATGACTATTGGATCACAATGTTTGACTGTATGGGGATTCAGTACGAAAAACATGACATACTGTTCTAGTCAGGTTACCGTTGAGCTCAGCACACCCTAACAGGTGTCTAGAAATTTACCAAGAATGCTCAGATTTCTATTTGTTGTGCAGAGTGCACCTCTAGAACAGTAATACTGCAATTTTGAGATCTGGTCATGCTGGGTCAGTGGAGATCCGCATTCAGCAAGAGCATTACAGTGGTACACAATGGCTACATTATCAAGACAGACTGATGAATCAAACTGTGAAAATCAGAAATAAAAGGTCAAAACTCTAAAAAAAATAAATGAAATGATCCTACTCTAAATCATCAGCAAGAAAACATCACAGGAGTTTCACGTAAAACACTTCCATGTTGCAATTTTAAAAGAATATTGAAATGTAAAGCAGCAGAGCGGGTTAAAGGAGCACCTATGGGAGCATGAAGACTTAACTTGGACTAAACAGCAAAGCTTTTGTTTTAAATTGGCAGGGAGTATAATTATTTTTTAATTTTGACAGGTAAAAAACACATTGGTTTTAAATGAAGCTAGAAAGTCGATCATTGTGATTTTTGCTGCCCTCTGTTATGTCTTGCCACAACTCATTACAGACCTCACATGCTACGACACCTTGTAACTTTTGGAGAAAAGAATGCATCTTTAGACCCTTTACAGTAAGTGAGAGTGGCAGTCTGTTGACCTATTTATGTCTCCTTAAATATATTTTAACATAAAATTAGTGGAATAGTAGTGGGGTGGCATAGTGGTGCAGTGATTAGTGCTGCTGTCTCACAGCTCCAGTGGCCTGTGTAATTATGCATGTTCTTCTGAATCCATGTGGATTTTCCCCAAGGTATTTCAATTTTCCTCTCATATCCCATTAAAGTTCATGTTAGATTGGTAACAGTAAATGAAAATGAATAAGCGTGGGTGCAAGAGGGCAACCTGTAATGGGCTGGAGCTCCTGTCTTGTGCTTGATGCAGCTAGGAAACACATAGTTAATTAAGAAGATCTGAAGATGAAGAGATGGAAATAACAGCACTTATATGTGATTTTCTTTGGCTAAACGGCAAAATCTTCTCAAACACTTTCTGTTATTATATTCTTAAGAGTACATCTTGCATTATTAGCATAAGGATCTTGTTTACTGTTTACACAGATTTTTTAGATTTTTAGACACACATTCTACACCAGCAGAAGTAAATTGCAGCTGCAATGCCTTAACTGACCCTGCCACGTCTAAACCCAGAGATGACGGCAAGGATGAACTATCACACATTGGTGACCATTGCGGGAGAGAGCAGCATCTGCCAGGTCCTTGTCTAACATCTAGCCTTTTGAAGCTCAAGTACGAGAGTGACAATTGTGGGGGTGGGGGTGATACTGATTACCTCATCCCTGTTACTTGCAGTGCCCCTGCATCTGAAGGGCTGTTTCTGTCTGCCTGCTGTATGTTCGTTCTCACTGCCCCACAGCTAGCTGTTACGACGTGCCATGCTCTCTGTTTATTGTTCATCCCTGCTCCTCGTGTACGGTTGCTGAGTGCGCAGGTGCTCCAGCACCCTGACCTCCTTGATGGCGGCTCTTACCTTGGATTCATGCGGACTTGCTGGAGAACGTGGTGACGAGGGTTGCTCCTGCCCGTTCTCCCTTTTCACATTCTCATCCTCCGTGGGGCTCATGCTTCGTCGCCTCTCCGGACACCTCCTTTCCTCTCGCTGTCCGCTGCTTGTCGATCTTTACATCCCGCTGGACCGTTCGTTATTCTCTTGGTTGTACTCCTTTTACTTTAAAAGCATCATCTGGACTTTTGTAATGGGAACCGCGGACGAAGTCCTTTACAATGTTTTCCCGGACGGAAAGCGAATTTGTCTAAAGATCTGAAAGTTCTCCTCCGGTTGTTGTTGCTGCTGCCGCTGCTCTTGCCTCCGTGGAAACGACTGGATCCGCTCACTGTCCATTGCACAATCTGTGGACCCTCTCGGGTTTGCCTCGGCTTCGTGCCACTCTTCTGTCGATCTAATCCTAGTTGCCTGCTTGTCGCTGCCAGAGCGGTGCTCTGTGTTTACGTGCGAGCCGCCAGTCACGAGAGCAGGAGGGACAAATGAAAATAAAATAGAATAGAATAAAAAACGTACCCACAGGTAGAGACGTACACCCGCTCAGAGCTCCAGGGACTCTTTGACACACACGCACACACCCACCGTCTATTATATTTAAACAGCACATACACGCTCACTTGGTTAGTGCATGCACTCGCAGACGTCCACACTTCACACTTGCGTGCACGCGCTCACACACTGTCTTTTATTCTAATATCACACTAACGCACTTTTGGTATGCAGTCCGACATTCCGTTTAAAACTTTTTTTCTGTTCACAAATGTGCTTCAAGTTCCAGAAATTAGTCTGGTAGGCAGCGGATAGATGGCTACAACTGCCCTGTTCACACGAAGACCCTCCTTGGGTGTTGGAGCTCAAGTCTATCCCCATCGGCTAGAATACGCCCATAATAGCTGAGTGTTTACTGTGCAGGCATCTCTGTGAAAATGAACTGAGCAAAACGCAACCAATAACCGACCGCACCTCAGGGGAAGAGTACTCTTCATTTACGCGAGCAAGGTTTAGTACTGTATAATGGAAGGCGCTTAAATGTACATAAATGTACTTCTATGAATCGAGTTGACACAGCAGACAAAAAATCTGCGTGTACCTCGATGAAGAGGGCAGGCGTCCAGGGCGTTCGGATTTGTCCAGTCTCTTGCAAAACCTTCTCATATAACATTGTTTCCATGTCCGGAATGAAATTCTACAGTTCAAAGAAGAATCATAAACCTGCTTTAATACACCTAGTGCAGCGTGAAAAATAAGCGAACACGGCAGTGAGTTACTGATACAGACAGACGCAGAAAACGAATAGATCTATGATTTTCAAACTGCATAGAAGCCACGTCATGTTTCAAAAAAGGGCTCCTTACATTTAGTCGCTGTTGTGTTTTTAGAAATGCGAACCTTATCACTCTTAACCGTGTAGCTTTGTTCAGCGCCGCCGATGTGCCTGATTTCATGGGAATGCAAAGCAGAGGCAGATGAGCAAGGAGGCGCAGACGCTTTAGCATTCCAATCACGCTGGGCAAAAGCGACCAGCTACAGACGGCTAAGTCTGGGGAAAACACCTCACACAAGGAGAGTACGTGCAGAGGACAATGCACATCGGATATGACGATGCACAACAGCTGATCAACTCAACAAGAAAATACCAAACAAACTATATTCTGTTGCAATAGTAAATGGCTTTATAGACATCTGGCCGCCCAATTACTGCTGTGGCTAGACTGCTCCAGGACCAAATAGAAGGTCATGTTCTTCCCTTTCCTGCAACGCTGTGCTCTTCACTGCCTAACTGTTCTGCAGCTCAAGGTAAAATGGAAAATGAATCTTCTGTCTTCTCCCAAAATTGCACCACTAGTAAGATTGTTAATGGCTGACTGAGATGAGCCATGCTTAATCAAACAGGATAGACTAGCATAGGTGCAAATGGTGTCTCAACTATATCATAACTGATTGGGCAGCCCATATGAATGAAAAATTAAAAAACAGATCTTCGTAACATCTTTTTGGTTTCTCCCAGAGGGCAGTCAGATCAGAAACAAATAAAATAGAGACATTTTCTTTTGCTTCCTGCTTCCCAGATTTCTCTCCTGAGAAAAATAGCTACATATGTCTGCTCTTGAGTTTCAGCAGAGATCTCAGCAAAGTCATACAATGTGCTCTGATTTTGGAACATCTATAATATTCAGCATGTTTTTAAACATTCAGAGACATAACCCTTTGTAATTTGATGATGTGAATTGCTATTATCATCTGATCCATGCTACCAATTGTGGACATAACATAAAATAGTCATAAGAAGGATTGTGGCTTATATAGGTTGTTATGAGCTTGTTTTTGTTTAAACAGCTATTTAGTGAGATTGCATTTGTGATCAGTTGTAGAACACCTCTATAAGGTAGTGCTCTTCTTTTACTTCCCATACCACTCACCTCATGTGACTGGGAAACTTAACAAAATGGGCATAGTCTAAGTCTTGGGGTACATGAGAAAAGAGGCAGAAACAAAGTTTAGGACAATGCTTGACAGTGTGTTTCTTATTGTGGTCGCTGCTCATCACATGTGGGTGAGGTACAAATGAGATCAGTGCTTTTGTGTAACCACTGAGGATGTGCTTGAAGAAAGCCTCTTAGTTGTAGTTATCCATCCATCCATCCATTTTCCAACCCGCTGAATCCGAACACAGGGTCACGGGGGTCTGCTGGAGCCAATCCCAGCCAACACAGGGCACAAGGCAGGAAACAATCCCGGGCAGGGTGCCAACCCACCGCAGGACACACACAAACACACCCACACACCAAGCACACACTAGGGCCAATTTAGAATCGCCAATCCACCTAACCTGCATGTCTTTGGAATGTGGGAGGAAACCGGAGCGCCCGGAGGAAACCCACGCAGACACGGGGAGAACATGCAAACTCCACGCAGGGAGGACCCGGGAATCGAACCCAGGTCCCCAGATCTCCCAACTGCGAGGCAGCAGCGCTACCCACTGCACCACCGTGCTGCCCAGTTGTAGTTATATTTAATTTAATCATAAACACTTTAAATTGTAAACAATTGAAAATCAGGTGTCAATTGCACCGATCAGTATTCAATGGAGTCAAAAAGAACAAAGGTTATGACCATGGGACCCTTTAGAATTTATTAAAGATTGAAAACATTCAACTATGCCCAAGGAAAGCAATTACTCATCAAAAAAAACTAAATTAGAAAGTACTTTTCATGAAATAAATGAAATTAGAATTAAAAACAAAAATATAAACTCTCATATCAACTATACACATATAATGTGCCCATCGACACTGGAACACGATGATGGCCATTTTCAAAGTCTCTAGCATTCTTATGTAAAGCCTATTTCACAATTTTAAAAAATAACTAGCACTTCCTTTATAATGGACTTATATACCAGAGTCCCAATGTGATGAAAAGCCTTAAAAGTTACAGAATAAATATATTTTTTAAGCCAAACATTTTATTGAGTATTTATTTTACTGAGTATTGATCAGCATCTTGAAATTGCTCATATACAGTATACCAAAACAGAATATACATCTCATTTTAAGAAGGAAAACATCAAAAAGTGAACCATTGTTGTGAGATTCAGCAATTTTTAAAGGAGACCGGCTGTGTGCCTTGATTTTGCCAAGTTTGTCTTCCTCCATGGCGCCCTTCAGGGCGAGGGGCTTGGATTCACCTTGGAAAGGCATTGCTGAGCACCCTTATAGACATTATTGAATGTTGATGTCCATATGTGAATTTCCATCCCAGTTCTGTAGACAACTAGAAAATATTAACTGAAGAAAGTCACTCACTCATTTATATTTTTGAAAAATACAAAAGTTTTTTTCTTTACTTTGCAAACATATTGCCTGCTGCCACTGGACTGGTAATGCACACATGGGAGAGAATATTGAGCAGGAACTTAGGCATGTTTGCATTGGAGTGGTATGCACTGGTACACTGTACCTGCATTTTTCTGTATCAGCAGTGAAGTACCTGTTTTGCATACCTGCCCATACCAGGCACTATAAATTACTGGATTTATCGATATACTTCTATCAGTGCAGTCAAAACTCTGAAAGAGACCTTCCCACCTGCTTGATTAAGAAATGATGTAACAAATCACGATGAGGACCAAGCAACCTAGAAAAACACAGAGTAGTGGTAATTATTTGTTTCCACTTCAAGCACTGCACATAGCATGGAATCATGTGAGAAGAACTATACAGACATTATAGGAATCCATTTATCCATTCATCCATTTTTCTAACCTGCATATCCAGCGAAGGGTCATGAGGCAGCAGGAACCTATGCCAGCAAGCATCTTGAGCTAGGCAACAACAACACCCGGGCAAAGCACCAGTACATTGTAGGAGACCACACACACACACACACACACACACATGCACACACACACACACACACACACACACACACACACACACACACACACAGTTTAGTAACAGCAACTCACCTAAGTTTAATCGTGTTGAAGTTAAGAAAGTTCAGTATTTTTTAACACAGACAGAGTGGGTTGTCATTCCTGTCTCACAGCACCAGGTTATACATGAAGTCTGCATGTTCTCCTTGTGTACTTACAGATTGATTGGCATTAGTGTCAGTGAATTTAGTCATTTAGAAACATTGTGTCAGTTCTTTTATTACCATATCATCAGTATGGGTGACTCAACATGTAAAAATAAATCACTGGTTTATGGTGTTTTAATCTGCTCTCTCGTATACTCTGCCTTTTTCATGTTCAAAGTTTTTTTTTTTTTGCATGTACAAGACACACTATAGAAAAAGAGACTTATCTTTTTCAAAAATCATAAAAGACATTTTAAAAGTACAATAAAATGTAATCAGTTTGGTTCAGATGTATTGTTACATTTACAAAGTACAATGAAACTCATATGTGTACTTTGCACTGCGCTCCCACTCAGTGTGCTTCTCACTCTGTAGACTATGTGAAATTACAATACAGAATGTAATGAAAAGATATCGGTTTGGGATTGTGGTGTAGCGGGTCCACAGCTCAAGTCAAAAAGGCCACTTTTTAAATAAATAATCGCTGCCTTCGTGGCTAAGAGAGGGGGCGTGGTATGTGTGGCCAGAGCGGTGATGCGTGATGCGTACTGTCCTCACTTAAGTGCACAGGTGAGGAGTCGTCCGCATCCGTAATTGGTGCCGGGAGCTGCTAATTGCCACATCTGATCCACGTCCTCGTAATAAATAGAAGTGCGAGGCAGCTAGGAGGGAAGAGAAGAGATCAGCGAGAAGGACGGAGGTTAAGGGAGAGAAGGCTAGAGAAGTGGGGAGCCAGTGCAAACAAGCAACCGACAGCAAGCTCACTTGAGCAATAGCAGGCAGCTGGTAGGAGAGGCCTGGAGGAGTTTGGCCAACTCACGGAGGGGGCAGATTGAAGCGGTCGCTCCAGCTGAGCAATTGGGAGTAGCTGGAGTGACCGGCAGTGGAGATGACTGGCTGTCTAAAGGTGCGTAGTCGTGGAGGCCCAAGTCTCGGTCCGGCTGGAGCCCAATGTAGCCAGGGATTGGAGGGCTATCGGACCAGTATTGAAGGAGCTTCATATGCTGGTAGGGCGACTACCCTGTTGCGAGGCCTGGAAGGGAGAAGCAGGGGAGATGTCAAGTTAAAGAAGGATGCACCGTGCTTTGTGTTGATAAAGAGACTGTTTCCAGCCGTTATTTTAACCTTGGGTTTTAAAGGATTTTTTTTGTATTGGATTTTAACCTCCACCTTTCACCTGTTTTATGGATTATTTATTTAATGACTTATTTTGATACACTGCACTTTATTTAATTTGGACACTTTGATTTTGTTGGTTTTAATAAAAGCACCTTGCACTTTTTGCACCATCCCCTTGCTTTGTTGTGCCTCACTGTCCAGCTCATCTGTGACATTACCAATGGTGTAGGGTTCAAGAGCTCCCAGAAGCAAGATGGGAGCTTGGAGTAGAACCCGCATCATCACAGGGATGTTCAGCATTGAGTTGTCACAAGTCCGCTCATGTCGGTCACTGAAAATAGACAAACAAGCAAGAAACATATCCTTACCTCAAGAAAATAATACGAGGAATCTGTGATTAAAAAAAATATATGCAGTATATTTCAAATTTCCTCTTGTTACCACAAGGATGCCTCATAAATGTGGAAGGCATGTTTTCTTAAACTGAAACTTTTGTCATTTCAAAGTGAGCAATTTTTTTAAGTTTTAAGGCTTTTTCTTTTGCCTTTGGACTGCAAGGTACTTGTAAAAAATGGCAAAAGTGGCAAATTAATATATGCTGTGCTTTAAAAAATAGCTATAATTTGAAAAATACTAAAATTACCCTTTAAAATCCCCAATATGAAATGATCAATTTTAGAATATTAAAGATTTCTTTAATGAACAAATTTGTAGTTTCCCTACCTGCAGGTAGTTTTTTAAGAAGTGCAAAATAGGTGCTTTTTTAGCAGCTTTTTGCTATCACCAATACTGTGGTGTAATCAAGTAAAGGGTGTAGGTCAGTACCAAAGATAGATAGTTTTTATCATTGTAGACTTGGTTCTTCTTGATTATAAAGTTCACGTGATAATATATATTTTTATATCTTGACAAATGCCTTTCTACTAAAAAGAATGCTTTACAAATACAGTTTTTTAGGAACATGCAATGGCCAGTGAGTCATGTGACCATTGTAACACTTCTTGTTCAGATGGAGGAATGCATAACTTGACCTTGGACGCCTTCACTGAGATGTTTTAACCTCAATTAGCTCTTTCAACAATAAAGAAAATATCTTCCAGATCTTCAATAATTGCAGCAATGAAAACATTCCTAGGGATAGAACATTTACAGTTTACTAGAACTTTCATCATAGTCAGATTGTCCTGATAAAATTTCTGCCTTCTGATTTCTATTCCCCTTGAGAATTATAGTCTGTAAAAATAATGAATTCTTCTAACCAATGGTAGTATTTCTCTAGTGTGATTTGAATTGGTAAAAGTTTTCTGTTACCTACATCTTAATTTTGTTTGGTTGTGGTTGACATTTTAGAAAAATAGGCACAAGCATATAGTTATCCTGAGTCTGTAAATCATTGTAACAAAATGGCATCTCAGAAAATCCATATGGTGTCCACTTCAATTTCCATTTGAAGCCAAACATCCGAGTAGTATGAAATAAGTGCTGTGGTGAATAATTCTTTAAAAGTTTCAATGGACTTTATGCAATGCAAATATTTGCAAATCCATGTAAATATTTGAGATTACTTAGTTAATGAACTAAAATGAACTAAAATCTCTGAGAAATCAACTATAGTATTTTGCAAATCTAAAATCACCATAGAACATATCTGAGGTTTTCTGGAACCTACCAATTAAGAATTGAGGTGACTTTAATCTTTAAATCAGATCTTTATTCCTAGAAAGATGATGGAAAGTGTATGAATTTGCTCTCTTCTAATTTAACAAAAAAGCTGCACTTCAGTAACCTGAACAAACCTTTTAAACATTGTAAACATGTTGTTATATATCTTGGGAGAAAATCAAAATATTGTCAATAAACTCTATAATAACATGAGTATATCCAACATACCATGAAAATACAAATAACTGATCAGATCCAACTAACTACCAGATCCAACAGGCCACGGGGCTGCTCACCATATAAGAGCTCAAATGGGAAAAACTCAGTTGAAACTTATGGTACATCCCACAAAGCAAAAAAGACAAGGGGTAGGAGCTGGTCCCAGTCTCGCACCACCCTCCTCAGGATTTGGTAGTGAGTGGTGTAATCCACGAGGATAAGGATGAATTTATGTCCCCTATCTGAGGGTTTGAGTGGACCAATGATGTCAACTCCAATCTGCTTGAATGGGATGCCTATTATTGGCAAGGGGACAAGAGGTGCATGGTCTTGTCTGGGTGTTTCAGGTAGCTGACAAGCTGGATAAGACCTGCAAAAGTGGAACACTTCTTCATACATGCCTAGCCAATAAAAGCGTGCAGTAAAGCAATCTGAAGTTCTTTCAGCCACTAGATGGGCCCCCAGTAGGTGTGAGTGAGCCAGGTCACATATCTCACTATAGTACACCAGTGGGATGCCCATTCCTTGCAAACTTTAGCATATCACCATTCCACTGCTCACAGTTAAAGGAAGTGAACAGGGAGCAAAAGCAAAGTCACATGGAGGCAAGGGGATCTTGCTTAGCACATGTTGACGTGTATGAGTGTTTGTAGATCATCAATGTCAAGATGTCAGTGTCATCATTCTCAAAGTCATTTTGGGTCATATTGGGTTGCCATGCCTTTACCTGCTTGCTTGCATGGTGGGGTGTCAGCTTTGGGAAGTAGTTGTCTGTCCAGGGCCAAGCTTGCCAGTGGTTTCAGTCGAAGTAGGTCCCAATCACTTTTGCTTAGGGGCCAGTCTCTTCCCAGTACCACTGCCTATGGTGAAAGAGGAGCAACAATCACCTGAAACCTGCATAGCTCACCTTGTACATACTGTACAACCAGCATACTGCAGTGGAGTAGGCCCTCACCACACCATACAGGTAAGATTGGCCCAGGCTCCATCAAATTGTGGCAATGGGATGTAACTACGAGCAATGATGGTAATGTTACTGCCGATATCATAGAGTGCTTACACTTTATGTCCATTTAGACAAGCTGTAGCTGAGAAAGGAACAATGAGAGGGTTAGACATGGCCACATTACAGTACCTGTCTCCAAGGGTGCATCCACACTCCATAGCCTCAGCTAGACGGGGCAGTTAATGACTATATGGTCTCTGTGTGACTTCACCACACCGGTAACAGCATATGATGCTTGGGGAGTGCTTGAACGCCTGGGCTCGTGGCTAACACTCCAGGTTGAACTTTCAGTTCTGACAGTGCAGGGCCTGGCAAGTAGCTTTGAATCCATAACAGGCAATATTTCCCTTTTCAGGGTTTAGTAGTCAAATGCAGTGTGCTCTTCTAGATTGTAATATGCGCTCTGCACCCCACCTTATAAAAATGGGCAGATTATATGCACCCAATTGTGCTGAAGGCAGTGTTTTTGCTTGGATGTTCGCTCAAAAAAAAGCATTCTCAACATTGTTTTGTGGTTTCATCGGGACGAGTAGCTGCACCAGTCCTTGGACCCTAGGCATAAAGGACTCTTCTGCAGCTTCATAGCAAACATCCACATCCGCTAGTTCTGATTGTTGTTTGATCATTAATGCGGTTAGCTAGTTGACTTGCTCAGCCTGCTGTTGAACGATGTTATGCATGTTTGTCAGGTTCGTCATTCTGCCCCAAAGTATTATGCTGACAAGGCCAATGTAGCAGGGTAAAATGATGGCACAGGACAAGATCATTTGCTTGGGAGCCAACTGGGCAACAAAACCCTACTTAATTTGAACAAAAAAGACAGAAAAAGTTATGAAAATTAAGCAGTTCAGTGTGCAACTTTGAATAAAAGGTACTTCTCCTAGTGGGACGATCACAAAATAGGTTCAGGCTTGCATTAGCACAGAAGCCGGATCCACATCAAAATGAGATGCCATCCTTTGTGGTCGCTCTGCTTTTATACTGTTCAGACCAGAAGGAGTGGGGCTTCTTTATTTTTGTTGTCCTCAAGGGGTGGTTTCTTAAGGCTGCGAGGGAAGAAGAAGACAGGTCTGTTGGTGACAACACCCCCTGTTATCCTGGGGTGGTACTACTTACATTAGGTGAGTCGAGAAGATGACCCTCTGGCATGGATGCTAGACAGCCTGTTAAGAGACATGTAAGTGAAATACATGGAGATGTATACATAGTCAAGAAAGGCAGAGAGTCAAAGGCAGGAGATGTTAAATGAAAGGCATTCAAAAAAAGATGGCAAAATGAGAATCAAATGAGTGAGTCCAAAAGAAAGTAATAATCAAAAAAAACAAAAAAAAACCCCTCAGATTAGGGCCTATGTGGAAATAAACTACTTTAGAGGTTCCAATAGATTTTTTCATTCTGAAGACCTCAATGAGGTCATGATACTGTATGTGGTGCAAAGGCTATGTTTCCACAGTGCAACAAAAAGTAGGAAAAATGATTCCCTGTAGGGTGGCACTGTGGAGCAGTAATAGCACTGCTGCCTCGCAGTAAGGAGACCCGGGTTCACTTCCTGGGTCCTCCCTGTGTGGAGTTTGCATGTTCTCCCCGTGTCTGCGTGGGTTTCTTCCAGGTGCTCTGGTTTCCTCCCACAGTCCAAAGACATGCAGGTTAGGTGCATTGGCGATCCTAAATTGTCCCTAGTGTGTGCTTGGTGTGTCCTGTGGTGGGCTGGCGCCCTGCCTGGGATTTATTCCTGCCTTGCGCCCTGTGCTGACTGGGATTGGCTCCAACAGACCCCCGTGACCCTGTGTTAGGATATAGCGGGTTGGATAATGACTGACTGATTCCCTGTAAGCAATAGTTCTTAAACCAAGACTAACTGTAGACTTCCAGTTTTCTATTAAACACAATTTATTTGAGAGTTATGCTTCTTGAGCCGGGGGTAACCCAGTATTATCCTTGTGGATGTGCTTTGAATTATAAGAAAATGAAATCTTTTAAATGTAGGTTTTGTATTTGCAACTTTAAGGTGAGAGTAATACATTCTAAAAACCCACCACCATTAAAAAACCCATTTATACACAATATTTGTAAATTGACTTTAAGAGGAATTTTTGTGACAAATAGTTGAGTAGTAAGACCTGAGCTGATGAATTTTCAGTAGCTCCTGAATATGTTCTGCCATAAATGGGAAAAGGCAGACACAATGGAAAGTGACCAGTAGGGAAGATGCAGTCAATTGTCTAGCTAAGTTAAAAATCCTGGAATCAAGCCTATTCCACCTAAGCCAAATCACAAAACATTTAGAAATTTGAAATATGAAGGTCACAACCAGAAGACCTAAATTAAACAAAGAAATGTACTTGAAGTGCATGGCTCTGACCTTTATACCATTGCTCTCATGAAGTCACGTGTTGTGTACCCTCTTGTCATTCTTGCATAGCAGTTACATAGAAACATCTAAAAAGACAAGTCATAAAACGTTGGCACCTGCAGAAAGCCAAGATGGCACAGTGGGAAGATGCAACAATATTTTAACACTTTCAAAATTAGGTCATAATTAAAAACTAATAGAAAATGTGGTTCAGCAGGGTTTCAAAGCCCCTGTTGATAAAAAGGAAGGGCAGAAAAAATACACAAATGTACAGAAATAATATAAAACCAAATCATAACAAAATCTAAAGGAGGAAAGGTCTCAAGTTGTTAATGCCATTTTATTGGCAGCAAAAAAACATTCCTTTAAAGGTTTGATCATTATATTAATTGCCACTTCAAACTCCAGTCGAAGAAAGATGTGCAATCATTTTTTTTAACCTAAGACTAGAACAAGACCTTGAAAAATACACTAACTTCCCAAAATATAGACACAGTCCTTTGAATATATGTTTGTGATATTCCAGTTTACTTAATTTATTACTCTTGGAAAAGACCAAGGTTTGTTTTCATAACTTTGGAAACTTATTGAAACTTTTTTTTTATTTCAAGAGCCAAACCCACAATTTTTTCATACATCGGTAAAATGTATTCTAATGTCTCTGAATTTCCTTCTTAAAGTTACAAAACTAAAATGTAAATGTTCCAGTCCATAATGAACCAGTTAGTCTCAGGACCTATTCATTGTCAATGATCTAAAGTTATGTTCTGTCAAAGTGGATATATGAACAAATGATCCTAATGCAATGACTACGCAGGTGCTTAGTATAGCCTTTGAGTACTGTCACAAAGACTGAGGGCAGCACCTGAGGGAAATTAATCTAACAACGTAAATGTCTAACATAAAGGGGAAATAAAAAACAAAAGGAACAAAGAAACAATAACAAAAAGATTAACTCTGAACAAGTGTGTTGGCTGGGATTGGCTCCAGCAGACCCCCGTGACCCTGTGTTCGGATTCAGCGGGTTGGAAAATGGATGGATGAAGTATATTACTGCTAACACCCTTTCCCTACATATGGTATCTTCTTATTTTTATTTTCGTTTCAATGGTTAAATGATTTTTCTTCAGCTCTTGCTAGTAGAGTGAGGTGGTTTTTGGTCAGGCAAAGCCAGTGTTGTAGGAATGTTTGTCATTTCCTGTTAATATAAACAATTTTGTGTTACCTTTCTTTGTAGTTTTCTTTTTGAATACTTTATGCTTTTAGGATATTATGTGCGGCTAAAGAATTGTTTCAATCATAAAAAATGGAAAAATGATTAACAAAAATAAAACCAATGCAAAAAAACATTCAAACAACAGTGAAAATAAGATATAAAACTCACACCAGAACATGTCAAGCCAAAACAATCTGTTATGATTGTTTGGTTCTGAAGATTACATTTTTCATCATTTTTGAAATATTGTCATGAATATTCTATTGATTTTCATGGTTTCTTTTTTTTTCTTTTTTTTTCTCAGATTTTGGTCTTGTTTAACAGATTTGAACTTGTTTGTCTTATGTTGCCTTTTTTGCTTAGTTTTTTCTTTGGTAGTTTTTTTCACTCTTAATTATTCTTGAATTAACTAATTTTAAAGATTCTTTATTTGTCTATATATTGTTTATCAAACAATAGGATTACACTTATCTCCTTACTTATAAGGCATTTTTCAGATATTTTTAACATTTAAAGCCAGCTTCCTATTTTAGGCCTGGGCAGAGAGAAGCCTGTAGGTAGTAGCATGGAGTTGGCAGCCTGGGGATTTTATGAATTTATCTATAATTATTTTTTACACATGTATTTCCATGATTTTATGTGATTTGACGCTTTTGTTATGGTTTTTTACAGGTCCAGGAATTCACTTCTGACATCAGTCCTTTACTACAATATCAGTCAGTCATTCTCTAACCTGCTTAGTCTTTAACAGAGTTGGGGGGGTGCTGGAGCCTATCCCAGCAAGCACAGGGTGCAAGGCAGTTACAAACCCTGGACAGGGTGCAACACACATACCCCAACCACACATAATTTAGTATTGCCAATCCACCTATCCCACATGTCTTTGGACAATAGGAGGAAGCCCACACGGGCACGGGAAGAACATACAAACTCCACACATGGACACAGACCCTGGTCTCCTTACCGTGGCTCAGCAGCACTACCACTGTGCTACTATTTTGCCCTTTACTATGATATGAATTTTAGTAATTGTATATTTATTTGATTTGTCTTCAATTTTGCTGGGTTATAAATTGATCTATTTGTATGGAATGATTACAATGAAAATTAATAAAATAAAAATATATATAAAAAAAAAAGTAATTGTACATTTATTTAAGTCATTTTTGCCACCATTTATGTATATTATGAATATCACCATTTTATCTACCCCTTAACAGGACATGTTCCATAGTTGTTAGAGGTGAGTTGTGGGCATTCATAGGGAACAGGTGAAGGGCTCTAGTGACTGTAATTCTACTGATGTTCCATGGGTTGGTGCTCTGTCCTAATGCTTTTTCTCTTTCTTCCTCTTCCTGCTGGAAGATTTGAAACTGGAAGTTCACCCATCTTTGTCAGTTCTGTTATGAACTCTGAAAAAACATCCCCACAATTATTGCATTTTTTTTGCAAATGAATTATATGGAGGGTAGGGGTGACCAGGCTGGTACCCCAAATCTTTATTATTGTTGTATCATTTCTCTTACAGTTACAGCAGTAGTCAGCAGGATTTGTTGCTACAATGATGGAGCAACAGGATGTGGCAGCACTTTTTCAGGCCATGGTAGCAGAACTCTGGGCTGGGGAACAACGGGCTCAGTTTGCCAAGGTTAGTTATAACTAACTAAAATGTTCTACTGAGGTATGTTATTAGTCCAGTCCAGTGTGAAAGGGCTTTGTCAGGAGTGGAGGTTCAACCCAGAGTGGCCAACCTGCTCCCAAGTATTTGAACTCTGGGGCAGAGTCGGCATTGAAATTCACAATCCCAAAACGGTGGTCGAGATGGTAACCTGTGACCTCCTGGTGAACGCCCTCCCCTATTACCTCGAACAGCTGGTCTGGTGCCTAGAATATAAAACAACCATTGGCCTCATTGCAGACCTTGAAAAGCACTGAGTGTCCACACACGTTGAGTGCTTGGAATAGCCTGTTGATAGCCACAAGTCCTGGATGGGACATGTCATAATTCCCAAGCCGACCCACCATGAAACAGAAACATTGGAAGAACCAAAGGAGGAGCACATGCCCCTTCTCTGCTGTTACAAGTGTGGGGAAGTGAGCCATACAACCAAGACTTATCCTTGGTTTGATGAGCTGATTTATTGTTTCACTGCCAATCCCCTATCCCTTCCTTACACTGGGGTGTTAAAAGAGGTCCATAGTGCAGTGACATTTTTCGGGAGGCAAGGAAGTAAAGTTCGGCACAGTGCCCTGTAAATGGCAACAGACTGGCAAAAGAGGCCTGAGCTGGATTAAAGGGTTGTCTGCAGCTGTTGGTGGACATCTCCTCATGCACAGGAATCCAAAAAGAGTAAGCCGGGGAGACGCTGGATTTTAGAAGGAAGCACCAAGGCTTGTGGTTTTGACAGAGAGTGTTTGCCCTTGTGTTTGACCCTCTTTTTATTGGAATTATCTATTGGACATTTAAGCCTCCACATTTTATTGATTATTTATTTATAGACTATTTATTTATTAAAGATCATTTGCTGCACTGCACTATTGAACACATTTGTTTATTTGGATTCTAAATTAAAACACTGAGCACTTTTACACCAACCCCTTGCTGAATGTGTGTGTCCTTATTTGCTGGGCTCATCTAGAATCATGACTGTTGATGGTTTTGGATTCAAGAGACTCCAGGAACTGACAAGGGAATGTGGAGGGATCTGGATAGTACACATGAGGTGGTGGTTATAAATGGTCACAATGTTACAGCACTTGTTGATTCTGGCAGCAACATTTCCAAAGTTACACATTTTATGTGCTACTGCAACAATGGGAATCTCAATTGACCAGTCTAACCTGTATCCACAGGGAAACTCAATGGTACAGGTCTGCCTCATGTATAATCACATATCAAGGAGTAATTTGGAAGATCAAAGTGGCTCTCTTATGCAGCCCACCTGTGATACTGGGATGAGTCTGGTCACAAAGTAAATGTGGAGAAGCACAAACCACCCTATCTGAAACACTGGGCCTTGCAATAGATGGTGAGAACTAATCTCAAGATGTCTCCAAGCCCTGCTGTTAGCTAGCTGAAGAGCAGGATAAATATGATGTGGGCAATGAAACGCTGGCTCGTACAGACATATTCATGGAGATGGATGGTGAGTTGTCACAGGCCATTGCTTCGTCCACTGAGGTCACCCAGAACCCACTCTCAGACTTACATTTTCAATTTTGGCAAACACTGGCCTCTTTTAAAAGAGAACAATTGAACGATGATCCTTGAAGTTTGCCAGAAATGTAGATGTTCTGATAGACAGACAATTAGCAATTAGTCTTTTTTTGTACTTAATAATTATTCATTGTATCGTGTTGCTGAGCATGACGGCAAGGTGAGATCATTGCTGTTAGTATCACAAACTTACCAGTGGCAGGTTTGCAAACTAGCACATGCTCATCTTCTAGGTGCCCACCTGGGAACCGAGAAGATGTTGGAGCAGAATAAGTTCTGAGAAGGTCAACTTTGCCACCTTTGCACTTCCTATCCGGAATGTCAACTGACACAGATTCCTTGGAAGGAGGGGTAGATTTTGTTGGACCCCTTGAACCCTCAGCTCATGGCCATAAATACATATTAGTAATGATCAATTATGCTACACGATATGCAGAGGCTACTCAAGCTGCTGCCCCCACGACCCAACCTCGGATAAGCGGAAGAGGATGGATGGATGGATGGATGGATGGATGGATGGATGGATGGATGGATGGATGGATGGATGGATGGATGGATATGCAGAGGCTATCCTCCTGAGAGTAGCCAATTCCGAAAATATTGCATGGGAAGTGGCAGGGGTCTTTGCACATGTCAGCATAATTAAAGAAGTCCTAAAGATCAAGGGATGCCTTTCACCTCGGACACATTCAAGAAGGTTGCCAAGTTACACACTTTGCTCATAAAACAAATCTGAAAGCCAAGCAGCAAGGCCAAGCTGGGATTTTAATGGGGTACTACCGCCAATTTGTTCCCTGGTTCTCCAAGAGAAAAAGGAGGCAGGTCACTAATATAGTGGTATGGGATGTTAAAACAGATGCTGCATTCTGTGAGTTAAAACAGGCCCTTACACTAGCCCTGGTATTAATGACTCAGGACTTTTCTCTGCCTTTTATGTTACAGACTAACCTTTCAGGCACAGGTCCCAGTGCTGTGCTGAGCCAAAGTGTCAATGGTTGAACACCCAGTCATGCTCATTAGCTGGATACTAATGGACTGGGAGAGCAGTTATGTGGGGCGGGTGGGGGGGGGGGGTATTGGAAGAGTAGCTTGGGTGATAAAGTGTACTATTAACCAGCAGAGGTACTAACTCCTGGGCCATGAGTTCACTTATGTGACTGACCATGCACCCCCACAGTGGATGACACTTCACGAATCAAACCCATGGATCAACAGGTGGTTTTTGGACCGTCAGCCTTATCGATTCAAACTCCTCCATTAACAGGGTTCTCTCCATACCAAAGCTGATGCTCTTTCTTGGGCTCATGTCCTTGTGATTCGGGCTGCCTGACCTGATGTGTCTGGGTTGTGAGGGGGAGTCTGTGTTATGTGCGTGTGCGTGCATAGAGGATAGGTGAAGGGCTCTAGTGATTGTAATTCTACTGCTGCACCAGGGGTTTGCACTGTGTCCTGATTCTTTTTCTCTTTTCCTTCCTCTGCAGACCAGATGATTCACAGCTATGATACCTTTGATGTCACTTCCGGTGTCCATCCATCTTGAACCTCCTCTTCCTCATGGAAGAACTGAAAACTGGAAGCTCCGCCAAAACTGGAAACACTCTGTGTTAAAAAAATGCTTTAGTTGCCTCATATTTTTATGCAATCGTTTTGTTCACCCCACTGAATTAAAACTGAAAGTCTGCACTTCAACTGCATCTGAGTTGTTTCATTTAAAATTTATTGTGGTAATGTACACAACCAAAATTAGACAAAAGTTGTCTCTGTCCAAATATTTATGGACCTAACTGTATAATGCAGTAGTACACAAAGATGATACAATCCAATAGTTCACAAATAGAACACAATAGTACAAGACCTATTAATAGTCTAATAGCTATAAAACCTTATAGTGTAAACCATATTTTAACATTTTTTTTATTTCTAATCTTGCTTCCATTCTTTGACTATGATTTTTTGCTCTCATTTTAGCTTTGTTACCTTTACTCTTGTTTTCACTTTTAACTATGTTTCTTCTCCAGAGGGGCCTCATGTATAACGCTGTGCGTAGAATTCACACTATAACATGGCGTACGGACAAAAGCGGAAATGTTCGTATGCACAAAAAAATCCAGATGCATAAATCTGTGCGTACGCCAACTTCCACGTTCTTCCGCTACATAAATCCCGGTCAGCGTGAAAAGTAACACATGTGCACGTGCCTGCTGTCCCGCCCCAACTCCTCCCAGAATTACACCTAATTGAATATGCAAATCAATATAAATAGCCCTTAAGCTCAGCCTTCTGTGAAAAGACAATGTCAAAGCATGGGGGAAAATAGAAGAATTTCAGTGAATACCAAGTGAAGGCAAGGAAAAAACTTACTATTTGTTGGTTCAAACAGTGGTATAATCAACAAAAGAAAGTTAATCGAGTGACATAGAGCATCCGAGAAACTCGAAAGCTCAAGT
Source organism: Erpetoichthys calabaricus (assembly GCF_900747795.2). Classification (NCBI taxonomy): domain Eukaryota; kingdom Metazoa; phylum Chordata; class Cladistia; order Polypteriformes; family Polypteridae; genus Erpetoichthys; species Erpetoichthys calabaricus. The sequence continues at coordinate 120,451,396 of NC_041406.2, read as the reverse complement.
TCACAAAGTCGCACAATGCCAGAAATAAAAAAAGAAGCGGTCAGATATAAAAGTCGCCGTGAAAAGGCGAGTCGAAGCCCACCGTCTGAGTATCATATGAAAGCTTATTAGGGTGCAAAGAAAAGAAAAAAAATAGGGACACAGTGAGAAAAAGCTTGAAATGCCAACTTTAATCTTGAAATTTCCACTTCAATCACGCAGTTTATTTTGTCATTAAAGTAGAACATCATAAACTTCATCTTAAAATCATTTAATTTACTAGTTTCTCAAATACCATCGTAACTAAAGTAGCACGTTAAATGCTTTGTGTTTGTATGTGTTCTTCTATGTGTGTGAATCACTACGTGCTTGTTCTTAAACGGGCTTTCTCTTCCTCCGACAGGACACAGAATCCATTACATTTGTGATATTACAGCTCTCTGAATAATTAAAATACTGAGAAGTATACTTGATATCATTTTCATGACGATAGGAATTAAAGCATGTTATTAAACATGGGAACACGGTGGCGCAGTGATAGTGACGAGCTGGCACCCTGTCCAGAGACTGCCTCACGCAAGATGCTTGCTGCCCTGTGTGCGACCTTTGATGAAATAATTTATTGCAGCAGTACTGTTTCTTTCAAACATACTAACCCCAACTCCTGTCCTTCCTTTTCTTTCTCCAAGTAACCAATCGCCACACAATCAGCTCTGTAATAGATTTTAAGCCATCTGTAAGCTTAGAACGCAGATTCTTCAAAACTTTTAGGGAACATTGAAATATCTCCATAGTACATGTTTAATTATTCCATCCATCTATCCATCCAGGGTCACGCTAGTCTCTGCAAGAATACAGCGTGAGACAGGAATAGTCGGGGTGCCAGCTTGTCGCTAGCACTGCGACACCGTGTCCTCACATGTTTAATTATTAGCAATATACATTATTTAAATGACATTAAAATTTTTTCTGTATAATGTAATAAACATATTTTGCTGCATTTCATCTTAACAATGATATCGTCATCATATGTAAATATGCGCTTTATAAAGTGGTGCAGGTTGTGCAATATTATAACTGTATCGCAAGTTTACATTGAGGTAATTGTACTTGTGAATATAAACAGTTCTATAAGGAGCACTTGATGGATTGATTGCGTGCGTTTATAGTTCTTGGGATGAAACTGTTTCTGAACTGTGAAGACCGTACAGGAAAGGCTTTCAAGCATTTGTCGGATGAGAGCAGTTCAAATAGCGAATGGCTGATGCAGCATGTGCTTGATTCTGTATACCGATAATTCTCTTTCCGATCAGCTGCTCCAAGTGATGCAGTGAGAGTAATATGGAAAAAGATGATTTGCTGTGGCAACCCCTAATGGGAGCAGCTGAAAGTAAAAGAAGAAGGTGCAGTGAGAGTAACAACGCTAAAGCAGCTATGGTATTTGGAATAGTTTGGCCATTCCGTGGACCATTATATTGTTACAGGTTAATTACAATCAGATGCCTTAAACTAATAAATAACATGCAGTTCATTTCAGTGTATTTATAAAGCCGCATCAGGGATGCAGATCTAAAAAAGAAAGGGAAACCACACTGGAACAGTAGCACTGGTTTGACACTGGGTTCTGCCAGTTTGCAAAACCGATAGGAGAACTTGCGTACGCCATGGTTGGAGCTACTGTGAAAATGTGCGTGGCTTTACACCAAGTTTGTTTTATACATCACAATTTGAACGTGGAAACGGGCTTACACATTTTTGTGCATACGCACCGTTTATATATGAGGCCCCTGCTCTCACTGTAAAAATATTTGCTAAATTCTATTTAATATAACAAAACGTCAGATCACATTATGAGCAACTCAGAGATAAAGTGTATTTATTGCAACATGCAGGCATTACAGGAGGGAATAAAGGATTTATAAAAACAAATGTATAAGCAAATAGTGGGTGCTACAAATTATTATATTCAGAAAGCAGGCAACATTCCAAATCGGCAAATCATAGCCAGCTGCAGTTACATTAAATACCTGCCAACCATTCCTTATCCTACTAGTATGCAGAAGATCCTAACAGTTGCAAAGGGTTCCTTGGCAGTGCAGAATGATTTTTAAATCTCAATCTACAGCATGATAGTCATACATGTATAGTGTTCATTGTGTCTTTGCTAAATAAAAAAACTTTTAGAATGGTTTTCTACCATGTATGATTTATCAATCATCTATGCTGTAATTTATTAGACTCTTTTGTGAAAGAGTTTAGTAGAAGAATTTAGTAAAATAGTTTATTTGAAATTTTTGATAATAGACTGCTTAATTGTCACCAAGGGTCAAAACCTATTAACAAGTAAATAGTGATATTTTATATGTTGGCTGCTGAGGTAAGATGGGATGAAGTGTCTTTAATTCCATCTTTAAAATGGGACAGTCCATTGAAACAAAAGATGAGCTAACAAATCAGGCAATTTGAAAATACTTTGGAAAAACTAATTGCTGCAGTTCAGAAAAGTTAGTTCAAGTCTAAATGCAAGAAAACTTGAATAAAAGTTTGAAAGGGGTGCATCCAGCTTTCCAAAATAATCAAAAATAACATCAGAGCTTATAGAATTAGGAAAAACTTCATTTGGGTTGAAGGAAAGACAATTCAGAGTAAAGGAATGTTTATGGTTCTGTTTGATGAATCAGGACATACTGTATGATTTTGCCCTGCTCCAGGCAGCTAGTTATGAGTACCTAGAAAACTTGTTCTATGTTTGAGTTGCTTGGGTATATTCTTGTAGTCAAACCCTCTGTCAAAATGTATTATTAATTTCTTGTACAATCAATAATGTAACAGTCACAATGTTAATTGATTCTTGAGCTGCAGAAAATGTTATGAGCTGAACATTGATATACATGTTAAAAATACCACAAGTATCTTTAACCTCTTTGGCATTTATTCTGAGTGACCCTTGGGCTTTAATTCTATATTAATACAGTTATTTCTGATTCCTATTTGTGTAGTTGAAAAAAGTGATAGTGATGAAAATGTGAATTGGTAATCAGATGTTAACAAAGATAGTGAAAGTGATGCACACGACACTGGACGACTGAAACACCGTGATATGTCAGGTAAATTTGGTCACATGAAGGTTAGCCATGATGCAAGTGTTTTTGTGGGCAAAAACACAAAATGTTTGCAATCAAATAGAAGGGCAAGAAAGATGTTAGCTCCTAAACACTGTTTACAATGCAGAAACTGTCAATGTTATTGTCAGGGGAAATGTGGAAGTCACTAAGACTTGGACTGTAGTAGCCTACAGTAACACAGGGGGCATGTCAATTGTCTCAATCAGACACTGTCATTCTACCCTCTCAAGTGTAAGCAATAGAAAAATATAAGAAAAATGTGAGAAAAAAACATGTATGCTGTTCCGATTGCAACATTGGGTTGTGTGTTGGTGAGTCTTTCAAAACACTTGAAGGACGTGCACTAAATCTCTATCAGTACAGCAGTGGACACTAGACATACTTTTCCTACTGTAATTATGGAGATGATTTGATATTTACATTTTAATGCTACACATAATAAAACTTTTTCTTGTTGAAAAAAAATCAGTGTTTTTGGCTTGTTTGTCCATGGGTAAACACAATGCTAAGGATGCTACCAGATAAATTTGGTATTTTTCAAGTCAAATATTTTTCTTCACAGTCATGAAATTGTGCCCTAAAGCAAAGTGTTTTTTATAAAGTTTAAAAATACCTTTCTCTTTTCTTGCAGTTTACAATGTAACAAAAAATGGTATTCATTATTGATTCCCACCTTAAGATTACATATTGCAAAAGTTATATCCATGTAGTTTTAAGAAGGAAAAAATCTAAAAGCAAAGCATTGTTGAAATATTCTGCCATTTTAAAAGGAGACCCGCTGTGCACTTTACTTACATTACATCATCCTCCTCTTCGCTTACCTTTCAGTCCAAGGGGCATACTGTATATTCACTTCAGAAGCTGATCAGAAAACACCTTTAATGACATTACTGAATGTTGAAGTCCAGATGTGAATTGAGGTCCCTGTTCTATAAACAAATAGAAAATAATAATAAAAAAGTCACTCGTTACAATCTGCCTTTCAGTATAAGAAAGCTTATTTCATTACTTCACAAAAATTCACTGCTGCTGGATTGATAATGGATTCATGTGCTTCATTAAAAGTGAATATTGGGCAAACCCATAGGATGTAATAAGAACTGAACCAATGTTAAAGGCAGTGCTTGAAGTAAAACAAAATTACTAGCTGTAGTCTGTGTTGTTGACATCTCAGTCATCCTTGCAATGCATTATTAATTTTACATGACATTTAATTCTCCCCTTTGAGACTGGAGTGCATTCATATCAGTATATCAATGTTAGAGATTGGAGTGTTTTGGAGTTTAAGGATTGATCCCTGGACAGGGCATCTGTCCTTTGCAGGTTGAACACACACACACACACACCCATGCACACACGCACACACGCACACACACACGCACACACACATGCATACACACACACACACACACACGCACGCACACACACACACACACAGAGGCTATGGTCAATTTAGACATTTCAGTTCACCCATATTTAATCAGACTGAAATTTAGTAAGTTCAGCACTGGTGTTTTAATGAAGGCACAGTGACATTGCAGAGCTGTCATTCCTGCCTCACAGCACCAGGGTCTGCATGAGATTTGCATGTGTCTTTAAAGATTGAATGGTATGAGTGAGGATCAGTGAGTTTCTTTATTAAATATTTGGTCCTCAATTTTTTCATTACCATAGCCTCAAAAAGAGTGATTTATCAAACATTTAAAAAAGTTGAAAGTTGGATAGTGGTGTTTCAGGCTCTATTACAAATACAAATATTACCTTTTTCAGAGAAAGGGTGCTTGGCTCTTTCAAACATCTAGGGTTTTTATTAAAAACACAATGCACCGAAATCAGTTCAGTTCAGATTTATTGTTACTTGTACAATGAAACTCATTATGTGCGCTTTTCACTTTGCATCCACTCAACATGACTCTCTTTGTGTAGGCTGTGAAAAAAACCAATACAACACGTAATGTGCTAAAAGTCAGTACAGTTTAGGTAAAAATAATCATATGATTTTAGTGTGCATTGTCTGTTTTTATGTTGTTACAAGCCATCACATCACATAACTACTGAAGAACCCTTTGGAGTTGTCATGACAGTGGCTGCGAGCAGACAAGTGAACAGGAAATGCATTGTTGTCTCAAGAAAAATTGGACCAAGAATCTGTAATAAAATAATTATTTCTAGTTTCATTCCATTATTTTATGGATGTCTCATAAATGCGGGAGGCATGTTTTCTTAAATTGTAACCTGTGCTGCTTCAAAGCTGGTGCTACAAAATGTAATTAATTAATGAATTAACTAACTAATTAACTAACTAGCTATATACTGTAAATACAATTATTATTATTATTATTATTATTACACCAATCCACTATGAGTCTTAATGCACATTAAGTATAATGAACACTGTTCTTTAGCCATTTTTTATACCTTAGCATGGATGAACTAACTGCAGCCAAGAATACATACTATGGCACAATAATAGAGAATGACCATGATAACCAGTGAGTTTTGTTCTCTGTGGTTAAACTACTTCAGCCTGCATCTGGTCCAGTCACATCTTCCACTGAAGACTGTAAAAGATTCCTTCACTTTTCCCATGATGAAATTAAAAACCTACATAATTCAACTAATACAAATCCATACTCCTTTTGTATATTTCCCTGTCAGCTCCTTTTCCATTTATTAATGACTTAGTCTGCTATAGGCCCACTACTTCTTTACTGGATCCCATCTCCTCCACACTTCTCAAATCCTGTCTTCATGCTATTATCCTGACTGTTATGACAATAATAAATACTGTATATCCCTTGACACCAGCTCTGTAAAAGCTACTTTGAAAATTGCTTCTGTAACCCCAATATTAAATAAGTCTTCTCTTCATGCTGACATTCTCAACAATTTTTGTCCCATCTCTCACTTACCTTTTCTGTCTAAAGTTCTTGAGATTGTTGTGGCCTCTCATCTCATCAGTTACTTAACTTGCAATAAGCTCATGGAATCCTTTCAGTCTGGTTTCAGAACACAGCACACTTGTAAAACTGCTCTGCTTCGAGTAAATAGTGATTTGCTTATGGTAGTAGACTCTGGGCAAACCAGCATATTAACTGTATTAGAGTTTAGTGCAGCATTTGATACCGTCAAGCACGATGTGTTACTGTTTAGAATTGTGAACATTCCTGGAATCTCTCACACTTCCCACCAGTGGTTTAAGTCTTATCTGACTGATAGGAAAGAGTTTGTTAGTCCTGGCAAATGCAGGTGTAGCTCAGCACCAGTCACACAAGGAGTCAAGTCTCTGTCCTCGACCATCTGCTCTCCTGTATCTACATGCTTCTCCCAGACCATATCATTCCTAGCTTTGGACTGGGTTATCATTTATATGCACATGATACTTAAATCGGTTTCAGTGTTATATGTGAAAGGTCTTTGATTTCTCATTTCTCAGCTTGGTCCAGAGAAGTTAACAACTCTTCAAAATTAAACTTATAAAACCAATGTCATGCTAATTGGCAACAAAACTCACCTTAAGAACATGAGCTCATTCTCAATCACCCTTGGTGATGATGTCATGAGAACCTCTAATACTAGGAATCTTCTTGTCATTTTTTATTCCTCTCTTTCTTATTCTACCCACATTCATCGAATTAAAAAACTCTTACTTCCACCTCCATAATATACCCATGTTCACTTATTCCCCTTCTTTTCCAATGCTGGGAAGCTTGTCCATGCTTTTATTACATTCTGCTTCAACTGCTGTACTTTCCAATTGGCATGTACTCCTTTTATCTATTCTTTTATCTATCCTGATAGATGAAAACTCTGCTGCAAGAGTCTTTACACAGACCTGCCACAGTGAGCACATAACCCCCATCCTGCTACGCCATCACTGGCACCCTGTGTCTTACAAGATTGTGTTTTAAATTTTATTAATAACCTACAAAGCTTTAAATGTCCTTGCACTGGATTACAGTGACGTTCTTCATCACTATGTTCCTGTTTGCCCACTAAGGTGCACTTATTCTGGCAATCATGTTGTGCCACACACTAATCTGCATTCTATGGGTGACAGAGCCTCTACACTGCCCAGACATTGAAATGACCTCCCTAAACTGATTAGATCTACTGATTCAATTCATTCTTTTAAAATGCAACTTAAAAGTCATTTGTTCAGGAAAGCAATTAACTTACACTAACTTTATGACCCTTCATATTATTTTAACCACTCTGTCCAGATGCCCAGGAAATTTTGTATTTGTACCATAAATGATGTTATTTGTTTGGGATTTTCTTGTACTATTGATATTTTTGAATGTTATTCTGGTTTACTGTCTTATTCTGTTTCAATGCTTTGTATATTCTGTATTTATCTTTATGTAGTGTTTTATGCAGAAATTACAGTTGTACTTGTGAAGGGTTTATGTGAAGGGCTTTGAGCATGGGAAAGGTACTATAAAAATAAAATACATTATTATTATTATTATTATTACTATTATTATTGCCCTTTATAGACTGGTGATTAAAAATGATAAGGTGGATGCCATATCTCGAATTCATTAACTCGTTGAAACTTAACTACATACCAAACCTATTCTTCCTGGTGAAAAAGGTTTGGGAGTCTTGGTCATATCTAGAATCTGTTGGCCCAGATTAAGACTCACTATTGTGCAGCAAGGCCAGAGAAAATACGAACTGGTAAACTGCATTTTCCTCCTGAGTTGAGAAGATAGGTGCTATGTTAAGTCACCCAGGGGTTGTTCAAAACATAAATACTGTATTATTCAACATATGTTATGGTGGGGAATATGTACAGACATGTGGGATTATATCACTACCTGTGAAACTTACTGTTGAGCAAAATATAACTAGGGATAACTTCTAGGTTAGTCTTAAACTGAGTTACCTTTGGGTACCATAATGTCTATGGAAACATAGCTCCATGGACTTTATTACTGATGTACCATTTTCTGAGGGATTTACAACTATTTCAATAATAGTAGAAAGATGTTCTAAGTATGTTCACTTGGAATGTTTTACTATCTGTAAAAGTATTAGCAGATGTGGTTTTAGAGAGAATTGTTAATCTCCATGGCTTCTCTTCTTCTGTTTTATTGGATCATTCTGTTCTATTGGATTGTGGACAATTTATTTCTCTTTGGAAAATATTTTGTGAAAGGCTTGGTTGCTTGGTAAATCTTAAATCTGGTTATCACCCAGAAGCCATTGCAAACCAAGAGAGTTAACTGGAATCTTCAAAAGTACCTACTGTATGATGTTCTGTTAATGCTTATCAAGATAACTGGGCTGACTTTCTGGCTCTAGTGAAATTCACCAGAAATATTATTGTTCAGATAGATAGATAGACAGATAGATAGATAGATAGATAGATAGATAGATAGATAGATAGATAGATAGATAGATAGATAGATAGATAGATAGATAGATAGATAGATAGATAGATAGATAGATAGATAGATAGATAAACACAAGGCTGCACCTGTTCTCAAAGCTGATCAGAGGGTGTGGTTGGCTACATGGGATATTAATTTACAGGGTCCCTTCTCACAAATTGGCATCTGTTGTGACAGATGGCTGGGGTTGCCTGGAAGGTGGAAGGACCGGGAGAGGACCAATACCTCCCCCGGGACACGAGAGGGAAACTGCCCTGGTTTGCATGCGGGCCACACGTTCGGAGCTGGGAAGCTCCACCCGGTTGAGGCACGTGGCCACCACCAGTGTCTGCCCAGACATTCCAGGAGACGTGGACTGCAGCACTTCCACCACAACAGGGAGTGCTGCTAGGCCAGGAGGCAGATACACCCAGTGTGCTTTCGGGTGCTCATGCAGCACTTCCGCCACACCTGGAAGTGCTGCAGGAAGATCATCAGGAAGCACCTGGAACATCTGGGTACTGTATAAAATGGGCTGCCTCACTCCAGTCGGGGAGCCAGAGTTGGGAGGGAACATGACGAAGCTTACAAGAGAGGAGTGGAGGCGGCAAGAAAAGAACAGGAAGAAGGAAGGACTGTGAGTGATTGGTGCACCGTACTTGATGAAATAAAACGTTTGTGTTTTGGACATAAGCTGTTCTGGTGTCTGTCCGTGTTGAGGCTGGTTCCCACAATGGCATCCCATATTGGACTCTCTGTCTGCTAAAAGGCAGGGACCCAGTATTAAATAATTTTATGGGCAGCCTGACACAGCAGAACCAGACATGCGCGTGCCACTAGATCATGGCATACCCACACGCAAAGACCCTACCTGAGCTAATGGGGAGGAAGAAGACCAGGCGGATCCTGAGAGCAGCCATTTCCAAGACTCGCACTGTTGCCGAAGACATCCAGGTCAGCGTGACTGTGACAGAGGCCACCCAGAGGGGAGACATTCCAAAGGATGTTCCAGGCGTGGTCAGCCCTAGGCAGATTACCTTGTTGTCCTCTATTCATGCTTTTTAGAAGGGGACTGTCCAGATCCGCATCTCTGGCCGAAGCACGCTGACTCGTGGAGCGATAGCGAGGAGGGGGTGGAGGAGAACAGCAAGGAAGAACAGCGGATGACGAACACAGGAGGACAAGCACCTGGACTCCGTTCCCAGCTCGAGTGCCTTGACGAAGGAGGGGAGCTTTGAGGATCAGATAACCGTCCCTAGAACAGGCAGGGGATTGGACGGTGTGTGTGGTGCCCCCACTGCTGATTGGTAACACAAGGTCCTGACTGAGCCTAGGCAGAGGCTCTGCAGCTCCCAGCCGGAAGGTAAGGATGATTGCTTTGTGAGTCTGCCACTGGCTGGTTCACAGAATTTTATTTCAGCTGTATGTAGGCTGGAGGAGATCCTTCTGCCTATACAGTTGCTCTTACAGGTTCGACGCACCCTCTGGGAGACGATTGAGGGGCTGGAGGAAAAGGCTAGCATACCCCTGAAGGAGATACAGGAGTGGCTGCAGTGTTGTGGCGCTGGATTCTCCAGCTGGAGGAATGCAGCAGTACAGGCATGATAAAGGAGGGCTGAGCAAAGGGGCACCGGTAGCGTATCGTTCCAGTAGCCAAGTAGCCACACCTCCAACAGTGGATGCGGTGGTGGGCACCGATCGTACAGCAGGGGTGGCAATGGCAAGGGCGCATACATATGGCTGGTGAGTGCCGGATGTCAAAGCGCTCCGCTCCAAGAGCTAACAATAGCCTCACACTGTTCTACAGCGATGCAGATGGCATAGGGTCTCTTCTTCTCCCGTTGGTAGACCCAGACCGTCGAGGCTTCCCAGACTAAGAGAAGGAGAAACTGGAAGCAAAAGGCGGGGTCTCCTGATAGTGAGAGACGGGGGCCTGTGTGCTCCCGTATGTTTAAAAGCCGCTCTTTACAGGAGGAGAGAGAAGCCCTGAACTTAGTTGGGGTAATGACAGGGCAGAGGCACCTGCCCGGCTTTTACGTCTTGAGGGCACAGACACAGGTTAGGGGACGCCGATGTAATGAGTGCCACGGCTTTGATCACGTGTGGAGAAGTTGTCCATACCGTAATCTGGAGGATGCCATGGAGTGGCATCGGTATGTCTCTGCACCCTTTTCCTGGGTTTCAGTTGCAGGACAAGACCATGGACGACAACATGCCGGCACCCCGCAGTGGTGAAACCAGCCCTAGCGGGATGGGCCACTTCGCCCTACGTGTCTCAGCTGGGGGAGGGGCAGTGTGACAGATGGCTGAGGCGTCTGCACAGCTGGGATTCCTGGAAGGTGGAAGGACTTGCAGAGGACCAATACCTCCCCCGGGACACAAGAGGGCAACCGCCCTGGTGTGAATGTGGGCCACACGTTCGGAGCTAGGAAGCTCCACCCGGTTGGGGCACGTGGCCACCACCAGGGTCTGCCCAGACATTCCAGGAAGTGCTACTAGGCCAGGAGGCAGATACACCCGGGTGCTTATGTAGCACTTCCACCACTCCCGGAAGCACCTGGAACACATCTGGGTACTGTATAAAAGGGGCCGCCTCACTCCAGTCGGGGAGCCGGAATTGGGAGGGAGCGTGATGAAGCTTACAAGAGAGGAGTGGAGGTGGCAAGAAAAGAAGAAGAAGAAGGAAGGACTGTGAAAAAACTGGTGCACTGTACTTGATGAAATAAATAAAACATGTGTGTTTTGGACATAAGCTATCTTGGTGTTTGTTCTTGTCAAGGCTGGTTCCCACACTACATATACTGGCTCATATGTTTTCAGGAAGTGGGTTGATCCTATTTCTAATAGTTTATCTTTCCCTGCCCACTTCAGCTTTTCAACTTTTTTATATGTTTGACTGTCCTGTACTTTGCAGTTCTTTTTATTTCGCCTCCTCTTCTTGTCTAGCAGCATTGGGAGATGTATCTGAAGAATATGTACTGAAATCTAGATGGCACAAAGAATATCTGGATAATCTAGTGCATTGGAAGAACTATGGCCCTGAAGATCATTCATGAGTTTGGTTTGACATCCTTCATGCTTCATTCCTCTTGATCATGTATATATATGTATATATTGTGGCGGACGGCTGGGTCCCATACCTGGCCGGACACCCCTTCACTATTTATTCAGGGGGAGCAGCCCTGGACGGTGCAATACGTCCCCCTGGATGCTGGATGGCCACCCCCCTGGGTTGGAGTGGTGCATCCATGGGAGATGGAGTTCTCCACAGCCCTGTTGGGATCTGGGGTGGCCGCTAGGGGGCGCTGCATGGGCTCCTGAGCCCAAGTGGACGACTCTTCAGCCCCACCTGGGAGTGCAACCGGAAACAGGTGATCAAGCACCTGGAGTACTTCCAGGTGGGCCATAAAAGGACCCAGCAACCACCAGTCAACGTCCAGAGTCGGGACGAGGAGGACGAAGGTGGAGGAGGAGTGGTGGAAGAAGAGAGGCGTGTTTTGGTGTATTAGTTTGTGCTTGGGACTGTGTTGTGGCTGGGGGGATTACGGGGAAGATGTGGCCTCCAGCTGAAGAAAATAAAAGTTTATTTATTTTTATACATGCCTCCCGTGTCCAATCTGTGCCAGGCCAAGCATCTATATAGTGCCTTTGTTACAATACATATATATATATATATTTATATATATATACTGTATATATATATATATATATATATATATATATATATATATATATATATATATATATATATATATATATATATTGTCGGCCCACACCTCCAGGCCGCCAGATGGAGCCCTTCCACAGCATGGAAGTTCCCCGAATTCCAGCAGGGCCTTATGGACCTTGTAGTTTTTATAAACAGCCCTGCTGGATACCATGGGGACCACCAGGAGCTGCTGTAGGGAGGCTTGCAGAGTGCTACATGCCCTATAACCCGGAAGTGCGTCCTGATCACATGACTGGAAGGAACGCCGTGCTTCCGGGATGAAGAAAAAGACTTTTTACCTGACCCGGAAGTGATAGCGAATCATGTACTGTAGGGTTGGAACCACTTCCGGGTCAGGGGATATAAAAGGACTGTGGGAAAGCCCAGACACTGAGCTGAGCTGTGAGGAGCTGAGCTGGGTGGCAACGCATCTGGGAGAGGAGGATTGGTGATTAGTGATTGATTATTGTATTGTATGAGTAGTGTGGAGTGGAGGGTGCTTAGTGCACGTTATTATTATAAAATAAATAATAATTGTACATTTACCCGGTGTTTGGAGTGGTACCTGAGGGTTCAAGAGGTCGATAGGGGCCTCTACTGCTACAATATATACAGTATATACTGTATATATTGTCACGCACGTGCGCATGGGAGGCAGGTAAAGGGCTTGAGTGAAGGCAGTTCTGAGGCTTTCCGGGATGTGGCAGAGTGCACTGACTCTTTTTTTCCCTTACCTGTAGACCAGTTCCGGGAGATTTCACCTGGCTCTCTTGACGTCACTTCCGGGACCGAGCCAATGGAAGAAGACCTTACCGGCTCTGGCCCCTGTGATGTCACCTCCGGGCTCAAACCAATGGCTGAAGAACATGAGCCAGATCCCTATGACCTCACTTCCTGTCTTCCTCTTTAAAAGTCTACACCTTTTCCCTATTTGTCAGTCTTGTTCTGGACTCAGTTGTATGCACATCAGTGCTCTTTATTTGATAAAAAACGACTTTGCAGCCAGGATACTAGATTATATGGGTGGCTGCCCCAAACCTTTATCTGTGTATGTCTAATTTTTGTGACAATATATATATATTTATATATACACTCTCCAATATTCTCTCATCTTTTCTTCCTGTTTTTTTCTAAATCTCTCTGGCTAAAGCCGATGTCACATTACGCATCATTTTATCAGGAGGTATGTCCAGTTTGCTCAATGCAGTCACTGATCTTGTTGCTGTACCATGTCAAATTACACGTCTGAAATTCACAACCTTACTGACAGAATGCCGATCTTCCAGTGCAGTCATGCTTGCCTCTTTTTCTGACAGCCAATTACTTGTTGCCTTATGGAGGTGGCACTGTTTGAAGGGTTAATAGCAGTGGTAAATTTAGCAGCAATCTCAGTCAATTTATTTCTTTATTCCATTCTGTTTTGGCATGTAAAATACAAGACATTAGACAGAGGAGCTCCTCTTCTGTTTGTGAGGGCCACAGTCCCCATGTCAAATGACAGAGCCAATGCTGTATGAATCATTGCATTGAGTATAGGCACAGTCAGTCTTTTTATTCTGTTTTTGTACGTAAAATATAAAACTTTAGACATATGAACATCTCTTCAGTTTCTGAGGTTCAGAACATGTTTGTTTGTTTGTTATTCCTTGTCTCTACATATGTACATTTGAATAAGCATTTATTAGTTGTCAGCTTTCTGGCACACACAATTTGCCCCTCCGACTAGAGACAAAATTAAAATATTTTAAATTTTATCTTAATTAGTCGCAGACTAATTGGTCTTAGTTCCTGGCTATGTCAAAATAGCTTTATGACTGCCTCTGATTTGCCAAAATTATGTACACGAAGACTATGACTGGAAAAGTCATGTAATTTGACATAGATTAAGACAGCCTTGGATATACTGTGCTTTAGGCAGATCTCTCTATCCTGTACTTGCCAAAGGTTTGCAGTCTCTTCTGGTTACTCCTCAGGCAGTGACCACTGTGCCTCTCTTTTTAGATCTTTGCTTATTTTAGATATTATTGACAGACCATATTATCCAGGGTTTGGCTATGATATGGCTCATCCACTGCAGCTCTGCTGAACTCAGCTCTCTGGTGTATAATGCCGTTCAACAATGAGGTGGGTTTACCTGGGCCTCACAAGATGAGAAGTGGTCAAAAGCCCAGTTTTCTCATCTTTTTTTTTCCCAGCATGTGCTGCACATTTGGATGAGCTGCATCAGCAGTTATACAGTGTGCCAATTGCTGCTAAACCTGCCCTCTTTCTTTTTGAAAGGTGACAGACTCCCCTGAGAATGACACAGCCAAAAGAATATTGATGGAAGCTTTATAAACATGGCTCACTAATTACCTCCAATCAAGACAATAAACTTGTCAACTTAATTAAGGAAAAGCACATGACTGAAGCATTTTCTCAAAAGTAGAACTTGTAGTCTACTGTATTTTCTAGATTGTGTGTGTCCTGGTGTGTGCATATGGCTAAATTTATGATGGCATAAATTTCTGCAGTGGCTGTGGAGATTCATTCCAACTGAGAGTGTAACACCTTCAGTTCAACTCCTAGTTTAGTTCAATGTCTGTGAGCCCACCATATTGGTATTCTGCCTGTATGCCAGTGATTGCATTACAGTCCTATATCCATGGGGGTCTATCAACTCAGACAGAAAGACAATGTACACCTGGAAACTTATGCCCATCTGATGTGTTCTATAGTGATACATTTCTCAAAACTGGAGTCACCTGTATGCCTTGTGAATGAGAAAACCCTCAGCACCTGGCTGACCTTCTCTTGCTGATATTGTCCCATTGTGGAAGTGGGGGTTGGCCGTTCTATGGGATATGTCAATGGAAAAGTGTGTATTTTGTGCAAAGGCACATCCTTAGCGTCCAACCACTAAGAAAATGGGGTTCACATGTTGGATTTTTAAGGCCAAGTCAACATAATTAAAGTAAGGTCATTGGCAAAATTCATGCCATGGAAACCCCGACATGTCACACACCGAAAATATTGTCATTTTGCCTCCAGCCCAGGATTAATATATTCACATTTTTCTCATACTTTCCCTCACCTACTGCAACACACACCACTTTTTTATTTTGAAAAAATTAAAAACAAAGCCCTTGCTTAATCGTGGCATGCATGAGACTGAGTCTCTTGAGAAAGAAAGCAGTTGGAAGCAAGGCACACTGGAGTTCATGACGTTCCTCTGCTGGACGCCTGTTCCACAGCTCTTTGGCCCATATTTCTATTTGCGTTGTTCTGTTCAATTAGAATCTAAGCAAAACGCACATGAGGTGAAAAGGTCGCTAATTGGATTTGCTAAAAATAATCTGAAGCAACATCTCACACAGGGAGGGGCTGACAGAGACAGACGCACAGGTTTTCACATTCACAGAGAGGACAGAGAGTAAAGAAATGGCACTGGCTGCCAGCTGAGACTAGTAGTGCTGCAGATCAAATCTCAGAAGCCAGTTTAAGGGTATCATTTGGCACCCTCTGAAAAGATAATTTGGATCAATAAGTATTTCCTTTTTAATATAGTATATGGTGCCTTTCTTAGTGAGCAAAGCAGTAACATTACAACAGAGGAACAAATGTGATGTTTAATTGTGCAATCAGCTAGAAAACTAGTGGACTTCTGCCTCTCAAAGGCACACACCTATAAAGTAGGTCGAGGTATTAGCAAGAAAAATACAATGAAATTATTTCAGGCCTCAGTCCACCAAGGAGAGAGCAAGGTGAGTGAGAAAGGAGCATCTGCTCAATGGCTTCCTCCATTGGGAATTCCAAGTGCTTCCTCAGTCTGATCACTGAGAGGATTTGAAAGAAGAGATTGAGGAGGAGCAAAGTGTTTGATGTAAAAGAACAGAGGGTGTGGATTGTAGAGTACTAGGAGCAAAGAAGGTGGGGCATAGGACACAGAATGAGGAATGGAGGAACAAGGAGCCATAGCTTAGATTGTTCAGGCAAGAAAGTCAGGCATATAAGCGGAGCCTATAGTGTACATGGGAAGTTCTCATATTTCAGATATAACAGAACACTCTGTAACTTTGCTATTGTGAATTTAATGTTTTTTTTACCTCTTGTTCACCGTCCACCTTTAGGTGATTCTCCTGTAAAGACTGGAATGAGCAGGCTTTAAACGTTATAGAAGAAATACTGGATGGCTTTTGAAATAAGATGGTAATACAAGCTTGTAATACATTTTAGATTAGTATAATGCCCAATAAACTTGGTAGCCAATTCCAGGATGCAGCTGTTGTGCAGATCTTCTGCTCAGACCTAAATTCTGGAGCCACTGACATTTACAGTATGCAAACTGTTGCAGGTCTCCCCAAACCAGACTCCAAAACTCTATCTGTTTAGATAAGTATCCCAATAATCTATGAATCAGTAAGCTCATAGAATTTAAATTAGGAAGAGAATGCTTAAATCCATGCAAGCATTTTGAAGGAGATATACATATAACAGAAGTATATAAAGCAATCCTTGAAAGTTTTGCTGAGGGCAAGACTGCACTCAAATTCAACTGGAAGCTATTGACAGTATATTCCAGAAATTTCGTAAAATCTCTTTTGACCCAAATTGTTTTTCTGTTGCGTACCGGGAGATATTCCAAATTGAAATGTATTCTAATGTCCAGCTTCAAACAAAAATAACCCCTAAATCATAAAATATATTGTGGACCCTGATCAGAAACTGAAGGAATTCTACAAAGGCAAAAAATGCTTTTGTAAAACTGTCAGCAAGTTCTTTAAAAAAGAAAATTTCTTGAATAGAATGAAATTAGTGCTTTTTGAAAAATGGTCCACCACTGCTAAAATGGCAGCATTCCCTTGTGAGGGAAGGAGACGAAAAATAAAGTCCATCCATCCATTATCCAACCTGCTATATCCTAACTACAGGGTCACGGGGGTCTGCTGGAGCCAATCCCAGTCAACACAGGGCACAAGGCAGAAAACAAACCCCAGGCGGGGCGCCAGCTCACCGCAGAAAAATAAAGTCCATTTCTAATTATTTTCATGATTATAGGAAAGGGTAACAACATCATAGAGAACTTTTGGCTAGCGTTATATCTGTCTTTTAACAGATTTTATTGGGATATACTTTCCAACCAAGATATGCTTTTCATTAGATCTGTAGTGTTATTGATGCCTGGATAGTGATGAAACAAAGATTAATACAAAAATTAATTCACAAGAGAAAGTTAAGAGTTTCACTTTGTAAAAACATTTACGAAACACATGGTGTTTATTTTCTGTCTAGAAGCATTTTCCTGCAATATTTCTCCAGACATCTACTTATTATGTTTGGTGTTAATTAATTAATTTTAATTTCTGGTTAAATTAATTTCTTTAGAAAAAAAAATCACTGGGCTCATTACCTGAGTATGGGAAAAGCACTATATAAACAAGATTTAATATTATTATTATTAATGTGTAGACATTTTGTCAAGCCATATGGCTGCTCTGGTAGTATGATGCCTACTTTTTCAATTATGATGACACTCTTGGTGGTCACAGTCCTAGAGTTATTGGAGATAGAAACAGTTTGTAGTGTGTATATCCTCAGCCTTATCATATAAAGTAATCAGGAAACAGGAAAAGGTGGTTATTCTATAATGGCAAGTAATATGTTCCCAAAGTACTATAAAATGAAGAAATATAGATGACCGTGCTTTTAGGAGCATCTTTCTGTAGAAAATATACAGTATATCACACTTTAAAAAATGCAGTATGTTCTTTTGTGATGATGTGAATGAATACCATAAAAAAGAATTGATATTACAGGTATGCCAGAGATTATCTGCACTATACAGCTGTGAAAAAATGCAGAGAAATACTAAAGGAAAGAAATAGAAGAGATAATTGAGAAGACATTTGTAATTAGACAACAGTAAAATTGGAAAACCCTATGAATTTTTAAACCTGTTTAAAATGCTCAGGCATCCTCTAGTTCTCAAGACCAATAACCTTAGATTGACCCATTTCTTAATTCAGTCTAAGATATTTCATACTGCAAGAAAGTTACAGAGGGTTTATGAAATTCAAACTATTTTAATTTGGCAAATTATTTTCTGTTAGCCTTAGCCTCCCATACACGAAGTACATTTTATTCCAAACCTTGGCAGAAAAACAATATATCAATAATATAAACTAAAACATAACTTCCCGGCGTATCGACAAACATATATAAATTATTGAAATAGCACAGGAGCATTAGTCAATCCATTGGGCATCACTTGAAACTTGTAATGCCCTTCATTACCTTCATTATCCACCCATCCTTCTGCCGATACCAGCATAGGAGAGAGTTTCCCATCACCCACAATTACAGCAGCCCAGGTAAGCAGAGAGCTGAGGAGACTGCGTGCCAGTAAAGCAGTGGGTCCAGATGGAGTATCGCCATGACTGCTGAAGGCCTGTGCGTTGGAGTTTGGGAGTCCTCTACAGCGTATCTTCAACCTGAGCCTGGAACAGGGGAGAGTCCCTAGGCTTTGGAAAACATCTTGCATCACCCCAGTCCCAAAGGTATCACATCCTAGTGAGCTGAATAACTTCAGGCCTGTCGCCCTGACGTCACATGTGATGAAGACCATGGAGCAGCTGCTGCCTCACCACCTGAGGCCACAGGTCCACCACGCCCTCGACCCTCTGCAGTTTGCATACTAGGAGAAGGTGGGAGTGGAGGATGCCATCATCTACATGCTACACCGATCCCTCTCCCACTTGGACAGAGGCAGTGGTGCAGTAAGAATTATGTTTCTGGACTTCTCTAATGCCTTCAACAACATCCAACCTCTGCTCCTTAGGGACAAGCTGACAGAGATAGGAGTAGATTCATAGCTGGTGGCATGGATCGTGGACTATCTTACAGACAGACCTCAGTATGTGCATCACGGGAACTGCAGGTCTGACATTGTGGTCAGCAGCACAGGAGTGCTGCAGGGGACTGTACTTTCTCCAGTCCTGTTCAGCCTATATGTATCGGACTTCCAATACAACTCGGAGTCCTGCCACGTGCAAAAGTTCGCTGACGACATTGCTATCGTGGGCTGCATCAGGAGTAGGCATGAGGAGGAGTATAGGAACCTAATCAAGGACTTTGTTAAATGGTGCAACTCAAACCACCTACGACTGAACACCAGCAAAACCAAAGAGCTGGTGGTGGATTTTAGGAGGACCAGGCCCCTCATGGACCCCATTATCATCAGAGGTGACCAGGTGTAGAGGGTGCAGACCTATAAATACCTGGGAGTGCAGCTGGATGATAAATTGGACTGGACTGCCAATACTGATGGTCTGTGCAAGAGAGGACAGAGCCGACTATACTTCCTTAGAAGGCTGGCGCCCTTCAACATCTGCAATATGATGCTGCAGATATTCTATCAGACGGTTGTGGCGAGCGCCCTCTTCTACGCGGTGGTGTGCTGGGGAGGCAGCATAAAGAAGAGGGACACCTCACGCCTGGACAAAATGGTGAGGAAGGCAGGCTCTGTTGTAGGCACAGAGCTGGATAGTTTGACATCCGTGGCAGAGTGATGGGCGCTGAGCAGGCTCCTGTCAATCATGGAGAATCAACTGCATCCACTGAACAGTATCATCTCCAGACAGAGGAGCAGCTTCAGCGACAGACTGCTGGCACTGTCCTGCTCCACTAACAGACTGAGGAGATCGTTTCTCCCCCACACTATGTGACTTTTCAATTCCACCTGGGGTGGGGGTGGGGGGGTAAACATTAACATTATACAAAGTTATTGCATGTTATACCTGCATTTTTATCACTCTTTAATTTAATATTGTTTTTTATCAGTATGCTGCTGCTGGAGTATGTGAATTTCCCCTTGGGATTAGAGAAAAGCCAAGCAGAATGACACCTTTTATTGGCTAACTAAAAAGATTACAATATGTAAGCTTTCGAGGCAACTCAGGCTCCTTCTTCAGGCAAGATGTAATACAGAAACTGAAGTTCCCTATGTTTATATACACACTCTAGGATAAGAATCAACATTGGTAAATCTTTAAATGAGAAATTTTAAATGTAAAAAATTAATAGATTCATTCAGGCTAGGGTTAATTTAACAAGAGAGAAAAGAACAATGTATTGTCAAGATCTCTGGATAAGATAACTGTCCAACAAAGTCTTTTGAAGTTTGTAATGAGTTTTTTTCAAAACAATGTAGATCTGTAGACAGGTTGTCTGTCATTCTGAGAGATGTAAACAATCCTCATATCTGGCCATAAAACTCTTGTCTTTATTCAATCCATGTTGTAATGTATTAGATTTTAGCACGAGTTTAACTTCCCATTCTTTTCTCTCTTGCTGTGTTTTGAAGTTGCCCATAAGCACTGTGACTTTAAAGTCCCTCTCACAGTGTCCATGGCTGTTGAAGTGGGCCGCTACAGGAACATCTGTGTTGCCACGTTTAATGTGGAACCTGTGTAAATTCATTCTCTGGCGGAGTGTTTGTCCAACCCTTGGGATTAATAAAGTATCTATCTATCTATCTATCTATCTATCTATCTATCTATCTATCTATCTATCTATCTATCTATCTATCTATCTATCTATCTATCTATCTATCTATCTATCTATCTATCTATCTATCTATCTATCTATCTATCTATCTATCTATCTATCTATTATTGTTCATTGTAGTTTTTCATTCATAGCCCTGCTTAATGCAAATGAGACTGAATCACTTCTCAGATCATTTGTTGTGGATATTGTCTTCCTCCTCTTTCAACTGCTCCCATTTGGGAGCATATCTTCCTGTCCTCTGCATCTTGCTCTGTTATACCCATCACCTGCATGTCTCCTGTCACCACATTCATAAAGCCTTCCTCTTTTCCTCTTGCCTGGCAGCTCTATCCTTAACATCCTTCTCCCAATATAATCAGCATCTCTCCTCTGCACATGTCCAAACCAAAGCAATCTTGCCTCTCTGACTTTGTCTCCAAACCATCCAACCTGAACTGACCGTCTAATGTGCTCGTTCCAAATCCTATCCATCCTCATCACACCCAATGCAAATCTTAGCATCTTTAACTGCGCCACCTCCAGCTCTGTCTCCTGCTTTCTGGTCAGTGCCACTGTCTCCAACCCATATAACATAGCTGGTCTCACTACCATCCTGTAGACCCTCCCTTTCACTCTTGCTGATACCTGTCTTTCACAAATTACTCCTGACACTGTTGCCCACCCATTCCACAATCTCCATTACTCTGTACTGATGATCCCAAGTATTTAAACTCATTCACCTCGCCAACTCTACTCCCTGCATCCTCACCATTCCACCGACCTCCCTGTCATTTACACACATGTATTCCGTCTCGATCCCACTGACCTTCATTCCTCTCCTCTCTAGAGCATATCCACCTCTCCATTGTTTCCTCAACCTGTTCCCTACTCTCACTACAGATCACAATGTCATCAGCAAACATCATAATCCATAGGGACTCTTGTCTAATCTCGTCTGTCAACTTGTCCATCACCATTGCAAATAAAAAAAGGCTTATAGTCGATCCCTGATGTAATCCCACCTCTACGTTGAATGCATCTGTTACTCCTAGTGCAGGCCACAACACTGTCACTCTTCCCTCGTACATATCCTGTACAACTCTTATGTACTTCTTTGCCACTCCCGACTTCCTCATACAATATCACAACTCCTCTTGAGGCACCCTGTCATATGCTTTCTCCAGGGCCACAAAGACACACTGCAACTCCTTCTGGCCTTCTCTACACTTCTCAATCAACACCTTCAGAGAAAACATTGCATCTGTGGTGCTCTTTCTTGGCATGAACCCATACTGCTGCTCACTAATCATCGTCTCCCTTCTTAACCTAGCTTCCACTACTCTTTCCCATAACTTCATGCTGTGGCTCATCAATTTTATCCTTCTGTAGTTACAACAGTTCTGCACATCCCCCTTATTCCTAAAAATCGGTACCAGTACACTTCTTCACTCCACAGGCATCCTCTCACTTTGCAAGATTCCATTAAACAATCGGGTTAAAAACTTCACTGCCATCTCTCCTAAACACCTCCATGCTTCCACAGGTATGTCATCTGGACTAAAGGCCTTTTCATTCTTCATCCTCTTCATAGCTGTCCTTACTTCCTCCTTGCTAATCTGTTGCACTTCCTGATTCACTATTGCCTCATCATCCAACCTTCTCTTTCTCTTCATTCATCAACTTCTCAAAGGAATCTTTCCATCTGCTCAACACTACCACCTCACTTGTGATTACATTTCCATCTTTATTCTTTATCACCCTAACCTGCTGCATATTTTTCCTAGCTCAGTCACACTGTCTAGCCAATTGGTAAAGGTCTCTTTCTCCCTCCTTAGTGTCCAACCTCTCATTTAACTCATTATATGCCTTTTCTTTTGCCTTCGCCACCTCTCTCTTCACCTAACACCTTATCTCCTTGTACTCTTGTCTACTTTCTGCATCTCTCCGACTATCCCACTTCTTCACCAAACCCTTCCTCTGTATATTTTCATGTACTTCCCCATTCCACAACCAGGTTTCCTTTTCCTCCTTCCTCTGTCCAGATGTCACAACAAGCACCCTTCTTGCCGTCACCCTTACTACTTCTGCTGTAGTTGCCCAACTGTCTGGTAACTCTTCACTTCACCCAGTGCCTGTCTAACCTCCTCCCTGAACTCAACCTTGCAATCTTCCTTTTTCAACTTTCATCATTTGATCCATGGCTCTGGCCTCACTCTCCTCTTCTTTTTGATCTCAAACATTATTCTACAGACCACCATCCTATGCAGCCTAATTACATTTTCCCTTACCACCACTTGCAGTCTTCAATCTTGTTCAGATTGACTCTTCTCCATAGTATATAATCTACCTGTGTGCATCTTCCTCCATTCTTGTAAGTCACCAAATGTTCCTCCCTCTTCTTAAAATACGTATTCACCTCAGCCATGACCATCCTTTTCGCAAAATCTTCTATCATCTGACCTTCTTCATTCCTCTCCTTGACACCATATCTACCATTACCTGCTCGTCTCCTCTGTTCCCTTCATCAACAAATGCATTGAAATCCATTCCAATCATCACTTTTTGTCCCTTGGGTACACTGTCCATCACTTCATCCAGCTCACTCCAGAAATCTTCTTTCTCATTCATTGCACACCCAACTTGCAGGACATATGCACTAACAACATTCATCATCACACCTCCAATTTCCAGCTTCATAATCATTACTCTGTCTGACACTCTTTTCACCTCCAAAATACTCTTGACATAATGTTCCTTCAGAATAACCCTTACTCCATTTCTTCTCCCATCCACACCGTGATAGAACAATTTGAATCCACCTCTGATCCACCTGGCCTTACTCCCCTTCCATTTATTCTCTTGCACGCACAATATATCAACCTTCCTTCATTAACTCTCTCCTTACCAGTAATACTGCCAACATTCAAAATTCCTACCCTCTGCCCCACTCTCTTTACCTTCCTCCTTTCCTCCTGCCTCCGAACACATCTCCCCTTTCTTCTTCTCCTTCTTCGGCCAACAATAGCCCAATTTCCGCCAGCACCCTGTTGGCTAACAGTACTGGTAGTGGCTGTTGTTAATCTGGGCTTCGACCCATCCAGTATGGAAATCTGTGTTGTTTTCCGCATATTGATTTGACAAAATTTTACACCAGATGCCCTTCCTGACGTAACCCTCCCCATTTATCTGGGCTTGGGACCGGCAAAAAGAAACACACTGGTTTGTGCATCCCCTGTGGCTGGAATGCTGTGACCTTTTTAATTTATTTTAATTTTTTTATTTTTTAATTAATGAAGAAACTAGTGCCGGAAGTTAATTATTTTTAATAGTACCCATGATAAAGAGACTGGCAGTATTAAAATCAATAAAACTTAGGTGAAAATTTCATAACACATGAAAATGTATGCACATAAAATAAATGCAAAAAAGATGCAGAAATTACTCCTGTAACATTAGAAAATCTCCAAATGATGGCACTGGTGTGCAGTATGTTATTTTTTGTGATAGTTTTTGGAGTAAAAAAAATATTACACAAAATGGAATGTTACATAGAGGTGAAACAGAATCTTAGCAAAAAATAAAAGCAAAGGACTGATCCAAAAGGTCTGGCATCGCCAGAATATTGAAAGAATGTCAAAAATCAAGATTCATTGGAAGTGTGATGAGAAATGGGAGAGGGTGAGCTAGGGCATAACATGAGATACTGAGAGTACAAAGATGTTGGGTTTAGATGTCTAGAGAAGGATGCCAGGGCTTGTATAAGGAGGCAATTATGTGCAAAACTGAACAAAGCATTAATTTAAAGAGCTCATAGATAAACAGCGGGAGCTAAAGGAATAAACTCAATGTGCTGGAGGAGATGTTCATGCTTCTGTGCTGACTTCACCTTCATATTTGGTGTGCAACATATAGCCTCTCTGTCTTGGTTATGGTAGCACTAGAATATTCAAAGTGACCATCCCTGCCTTTGGTTAATTGAGTGAGACAACGCAATCGGTATTGATCAAAGTAGTGCATAAGCTTAATCTTTGGCAGAAAGTCAAGCAGAGTAAAACCAATGAAAAGTGAACATACCCTACTAGAGCTGTATTTAGACCCTATCTCCATAAATTTAAGAATATTGAAATCAGGAACTCGTCTAACCTGTTTAATTTGCAATTTTTTAATAAATTTGCAAAAACCTCAAGTAAACTTTTCTCACGTTGCCATTATGGGGTGCTGTGTGTAGAATTCTGAGGGAAAAAATGAATTTAATCCATTTTGGAATAAGGCTGTAACATAACAAAATGTGGAAAAAGTGATGCGCTGTGAATACTTTCCGGATGCACTGTATCTCACAGTATTTACTTTTTATTTCACCCTGGAGGCTTAAAGTAATTCTCCAATTGACCATTTATTAATACTGTGTTTATAACAAAACCTTTCACTCATACAAAATTTCTAGTGGTTTAGAAGACACCAGAAGCAATAGCAAGACTAAAACACTGAGTCACAGTGCTTGTCTAATGTGAGCAAGAATGCTAAACAGATTGTTATTTACTTGAACAATGATTATGTAAGAGACTAATATTTATATACTTACACAGATGGTACATTTGGTGGAAATCAATGCTATATAAATTGTTCTTTTTGCTATTGTTTCATTTTGCGCAAAATGTTTCAATTTGCCAATGTCTTTCAAAGTTGCCCATTGGCAATGCATTGTAACAGATCAAGGTATCTGTGTGGTATTGAACTCTGTCAGTATATGCTTACATTTCTTTGCTAGTCCAGTGCACATGTTACTCCATTTTGAGTAAAAAATAAATGTTGAACTAAACAAAAAAAATCTCAGCAACTAAAAAGAAATTAGAGAATGTAATATGTACAAATAAGGCTTTCATTTCTTACATGATCAACACACACTATAACTAATCATTGACCACAACTTTGCTACGGCCTTGTGTGTTAAGACATTAAAAGACTGTGGTTGATTCTCCTTCACAGCAGGAATCAAGTAAACTAAGAAATATCACATTTTAAAACTAGAATCAGCATTACCCTGCAATTCTGGGTGCTACTGTTATGGAATGTTTGAGGCCTGTTTATCTGTTGGAATTCAGACCCTCTTTACTGTGAATGAAAGTGATGAGTAGAAAAGTGTTTTTGTAATGTTGAGGAGACATTATTGATTTTTTTTCTTTTTTTATCAATAAAGCACCTCATGGATTCCTCAGGGCATCCATATAGACATTAAAGGCGCACATTAAATTCACCTGTTTCATACACATGCTAAGAAAGGTAAACTGTCTACAAGATAACTTAATCTTTCAATGCCAAATTATAGTTAAGTTGTAACACTTCCTTTTAATACTGGCATGTTTATCATATGTCTGTCACATGCCACCTAAAATTGCTAGAAATGATCTTAAGCACAATTATCAATAAGATAATTAGGAAAATGGTCAGTCATTGTGCAAGAATAAAATGTGCCTTGAGCTCAGAAATGCAATTTCTTAAAATATTCCAACTTGTGTTTTCCACTTCTCAGCTTTTCCATTTTGTGTCACATGGCAAAAGTCTGTCACCTTCTCCTGTTTGGTGGGGAAGTCAAGAGGGACTGTGTACAGATGACAAGCTGAAATGTGCAGCTGTTTCTTATGAATAGTTAGCCCTAAAATGTGATGAACATTTAAACCTGGCTGGCTTTTATTTAGAGGAATTTATTTATATGTAATAGTAATAGTAGTAGTAGTAGTAATAATGGTAGTAACATTAGCAGTAGTAATAGTAGTAGTAGCAGCAGTAGTAATGGAAGTAGTAAAAGTAGTAGTAACAGTTGAAGTAATGGTAGCAGCATTAGTAATAGTAGTAGTAGTAACACTAATAGTAGTAGCAGTAGTAGAAATAGCTGTACTGGTAGTAACAGTAATAGTTGTAGTACTAGTAGTAGTAGTAGTAGTAATAGTAGCAGACATAGTAGTAGATAGATAGATAGATAGATAGATAGATAGATAGATAGATAGATAGATAGATAGATAGATAGATAGATAGATAGATAGTCAATATTGTCTGAATAAATACCAGAATTACTAAAAAGGAAAAAAAAAATAAATAAATAAAGAAAAAAGTCTGACTTGGCAGTCACAGTCACAGTGAGGCATAATGCAGGCATATTGTTGTTGGTATAACGGAGCCTTAGTAGTGTTTCTTGTCACATTTGTGCTGAATAATTAGTTGACTGAAGTTGTCAGAGCTAATTTGTCAGGTAGAGGATGTGCAGCTTTGTTCACAATGGTACTCAGTTTTATTTTATCTCTCTCCTTTGCTATGACCTCCAGGAGGTCCAGAGTGTGTCCTATAACTTGGCCTGCCCTTTTAATTAGCTTGTTAATTCAGTTGTCCTCTCTTGAGGTGATGTTACCAGCCATACAGCACAGAAAACAACATGGGCTATCACAGAGTTGTAGAAGATGTAAAGGATGTTACCATGCACATTAAACGAACTGTGTCTCTAAGAAAAAAGAGCCTGCTCTGCCCTTTCTTATGTAGTTTCACTGTATTGAGACCAGTGCAACCTGACTTTGACGTGAACTCCTAATCATCTGTGTTGCATCACAAACATTTTTAGTTATAAAATGAAATGCATTTGTCATTCTAATAGATGGCGCATCACAAACATTAACACTGCTTTTACAAATCAAATACCAAATGGCACATGACAGAGAGATATGCATTGTATGGTGCATTGCAAACGCTAACGCCAAGGTCTACGTTAATTACTTAGTTTTCAACTCATCTTAGACAGGTAGCACAAGTAGGATAATATTTAGTAACCTATCATTCTCAGCCCCTAGTTTAGGATCTGTGGAGGCTGCAAATTATGCTGGTAGCATTGTGTGCAAAGCAGACACAAATATCCATCTTCCTCGCCTCTCCTCCATGCACACACCAACACACACAAAGACATACACATTCAGTCAACTGTGGCCAATGTAAGTCCGAAACAACTTGTAACTATGGCAGGAACATACACGTGTTCCCCACCTATGAGGAGCCAAAAAGACCATAGATCATATATTTTTGTACAAAAACAATTTTTTTACACTTGAACACTATTAGTTTATGAATATTCACAGTGGGTTGGGTGCATAATTAATTGGTTTGTTTATGTACAATACTGGTTTCATTCATATGAACTATATTGGTTCGTGTCTGTATATTATCAGTTTGTGCGTGAACTATATCTGTTTGTATATGCATATCAGTGGTTTGTATATGGAGTATATTGATTTGCGTGTGTATATCACTGGTTCCAGTATGTTTGTTATTGGTTTGTGAGAGAACTGCATTGGTTTACGCTCACGTTATTGGTCTGCGTATGAACTATATTGGCTTGCGTTCTGTGCTGGTCCAACAATGGATTTGTGTATGCACTGTATTGATTTCATGCACGTCTTATACTGGTTTCATGTGGGTAACATGTCGGTTTTGCGCTTAAACTATGTTGATTACACGTAAGAAACATACTGGTTATGCATGCAAACCCTATCGCAACTTTGTGTACTATATTGTCAACAATATTGGGGCATACTTTTTTTTTTACATTTTATAAAATTTATTAAAAGCAAATAACATTCAATACAAGTAAGTCCAGCTTGACAAAACTAAGTTCAAAGCAAATCAACCCCCACCCATGAGTTAGAGAGCTATACCAACAGAGTAAAACTTTAAGAGTAGGAAAAACTACAAATTATATATAGCATCAGTTAACCACTGATTTAAAAGAGGTGAGTTAGGATTCTTCCAGTTGAGCAAGATACTGTAAGTCTACGTGCCAATAGTGTAGTAAAGGCAATTACAGTTTGTTTGTCCTTCTCCACTTTAAGCCCATCTGGAAGAACACCAAACATGGCTGTTAATGGGTTAGGAGGGATTGTGACACCAAAGCTGTCTGATTGGCATTTAAAAATTTTGGTCCAAAATGATATTAATTTGGTGCACACCCAAAGCATATGGCCCAATGAGGCTGGAACTCGATTGCAACGTTAGCAGGTTGGATCTTGCCCAGTAAATATTTTGGACAATTTTAATTGAAACTGATGTGCTTGAAAAAAGAATTTAACTTGAATAGCTTTGCACATACAGAGCTAGAGTGAATTCTGTACATGGCTGCCTTCCACTCCTTTTCTGAAAAGTTGAGTAAAAGATCCTTTTTTCACTGTACTCTGGGATCTTTGAAAGGGAGGGACTGTAAAATGTTTTTATATACTACAGAAATGCTGTCTGAATCCTCAAGACTGATCAATATTACTTCCAGAATAGAAGTAGGTGGGAGGTGAGGAAAACTGGGAAGATTTTATTTAGCAAAGTTTCTATTTTGGAGGTGAAGAGGAAGAATTGTGTTAATGGAAAGTTAAATTTAGAGTGTAATTGTTTGTAGGATGAGAAGATGTTATCTATGTACAAATCTCTAAGTGACTTAATCCCATATATTTTCCAAACATTAAAAACTGAGTACATCTGAGAGGGTGGAAAAAGATGGTTATCATGCAGAGGTACCACAGATTAAAGCTTATCTGTCTTGAAGTACTTCCATATTCTGAGTGAATGAAGCACATTTTGATTGTTAGTATATTGGTGATAACTCATATTTACTGGGGTACAAAGCAAGGAATATAAAGAAGTGCTGCAGGATTTTATTTATATTGTGGGCCGCGCCTACTTGCCTACCCCAAAAGAACAATGGCTGTTACTGCAGCAAAAGGGTTCTCAACAAAGTATGAATGTGTTGAGCTTGAATACTTGATGCCAACACTTACTTTGGAGTTTTTCTTCAGGTAAATATCTACAGAAAAGTGTTTATTTGGACTTTGGAAATGTATTGTTATAGCACAAGAGTTCACATTTAGAAGACTGAATGGATAAATATGTGGACAAATCTTTTCTCATGCAGAAAATTAGGATTGAATACTTTTGCACGTCACTGTACGTTTGTGAAAGGGGCTTGGTGGTAATTATTTTTACCTATATTTTCCCTTAATGATCACGGGGCTGAAGTTAGGTATGCCTGCAGCTGGCTTCTCATTCACTTCTAGCTACATCCAGTACATGTGTGCAGTCAGCTTATTCACACAGCTTTTGCAAACCAGTTTCTTATTCTATTATAACAGCGTAGAAAAAGATTCTAGGAGTATACATTAATTGCCATCATGACAAACTGATTCATTATTTGAAAAAATAAATATTCCACCTTTTGGTAGTGCACTGGTCAAAAATGTTAAACTCAACTTTAATTTAACAAAGGAATCTGTCTTGTCACAAAACTGTGAAAATGAAGGTGGCCCAAAGTGATTTAACCCTTTACAGTACCCTATCACAGTAAATCCCATTTATCAGATATTGGAATGGGAATACTTTGTCAGTCTCACCCGGTACCCACACTGGGCAGGGCAAAACTCAGGTGCATCTTAAAAAACGCATTTGTCTTTCACAAAACTGTGAAAGGTATGGTGGCTCAACATGATATAACTCACCCATGCAAGTCTTAAATGTCGAATATTTAGCTTTACAAAGAATGGACACGTTTATATTATGCCAAATAATATACATGTTGTAGATATGCAAGCATTGGCGCATTTTGGTTAGGGCTTTGCACTTTCAACCCTGCGTTTGAAAAAAGTAAGTCACTTCACCTGTCTGTGCGGCACGGTGCGGGATCGCTGGGCTTAAGAAATGTAACCAGTAGTAACTAAATGTTGTATGTTTGATAAAGGAAACAGTCGTAAATGTGGATTGTTTGCCTTTAGAATAAGTAACTGGTTTGCAAAAGCTGTGTGAAAAAGTACAGTCGCGGGTTGCAAGCAAGGTTGTAGCTGGGAGCGAATAAGAAGACGGAATAATACGTACCTAACTTCGGCTTTGTGTTCATTACAGACACAAAGGTAGATGCTGCTAAATTGTAGTAATTACCACGAAGTCTTTTCGCAAACGTATTGTGCGAAAAAGAAAATACTGCACTGTTTTAACACAGACCTGTTACCTGTCCGCTTCTCTTTACGTTCCATGACTCTAACGGCCCTTGAGTTCCTGTTTGTTGCCCCTCCCATTTCCGCTGACGATCACGTGAACAACCAATATAGTTTGCCTGCAGGACCGATATAGTTCATACACAAAGTTGCGATATAATTCACATGCTTAGCTAATGCGTTTTGTACACGAAACCGACATACTGTACTGTAGTACACACATACAACCAATAGAATTCAAGTGCAAAACCGACATGTTACCCACATGAAACCAATATAAGAATTGTTAGAATTGCACAGAATGCAAGCCAATGAAATTCATACGCAAACTGATAACATGCAAGTGTAAACCGATGCAGTTCACTCACAAATCACTAACAAACGTACTGGAACCAGTGATATACACATGCAAATCAATACAGTCCATTTGCAAACCAGTGGTATGCATATACAAGCGGATATACTGTAGTTCACGCCCAAACCGATAATATACGGACACAAACTAATATTGTTTATGTGAATGAAACAGGTATTGTACACACGCAAACCAATTAAGAATGCACGCAAACGGATAGGACATATTCATAAATCAATAGTGTTCACATGTAAACCAATAGTTTTTGTACAAACATATATGATTTGTGGCCTGTTTGGTGCCACATAGTGTCCAGTCCTTAAAAAATTGTATAAACTAATCTTAAACTAAAAATAAATTTAACATATTTACAAATTAACCAAACATAAAAACGTTAATACAGAACTTGGCTCATACAGTCAATGTAGACTAACTTATTCTAATTACAGGGTCATGGGGGTCTGCTGGAGCCAATCCCAGCCAACACAGGGCGCAAGGCAGGAAACAAACTCTGGGCAGGACACCAGCCCACCATAGGGCACACACACACACACACCAGGGACAATTTAGAATGGCCAATGCACCTAACCTGGCGGAGTGGTGGCTCTGAGGCTAGGGCGCTGCACTGGCAATCGGAAGGTTGCCGGTTCAAATCCTGTAAATGCCAATATGGACTCTGCTCTGTTGGGCCCTTAAGCAAGGCCCTTAACCTGCAATTGCTAAGCGCTTTGAGTAGTGAGAAAAGCGCTATATAAATGCAAAAAATTATTATTATTATTAACCTGCATGTCTTTGGAATGTGGGAGGAAACCGGAGTATCTGGAGGAAACCCACGCAGACACAGGGAGAACATGCAAACTCCATGCAGGGAGGACCCGGGAAGCGAAACCAGGTCTCCTAACTGCAAGGCAGCAGCGCTACCACTGCGCCACCCTAAACCTAACATACTCTTTTTTTTTTTTGAAGTATAATTTTTCTTACATGTATTTGCCGAAAATCCCAATTCATCCATTTATTACATTGGACTGAATTAAAATCCTCCTGAACAAAAAATGGTGCAGTTTATAAATTTAGGTTTGCTGAATCAGTTTCTTAAACTGGAATTTCTCTACCACAAACTTTCTGCAAGATTTCAGATTCAGTGAAAAAAATCATTTGCATTTGTTTTAGGACACAGGTGTTTTTCATGCTAAGAATATTATTTTAAGTATATTTTGAGCTTTGATTTTAATGTTAAGATCCCAAAATCAAATATTTGCAAACAGTTGCACATATTTTTTGCTGTCAGTTTTTTTCTTCTCTCTCTTCTTATTCTTTTAAGAATAGCCAGGAATATATTTTAGAAGGTTAGAAAGACGTCATTTTACTGTCCAGGAGAAAGAAAGTAGTTATTTAAATTGTTTTAGCAAAAATATGAAAGCTTGGGTTGATTCATCCATTGTCTTGACTAGGTAAAAGGTAAACAAAGAGTAAAATCTATCTATCTATCTATCTATCTATCTATCTATCTATCTATCTATCTATCTATCTATCTATCTATCTATCTATCTATCTATCTATCTATCTATCTATCTATCTATCTATCTAAATCCTTTTTTTTACAAATCATGTCCAGATTTTTTATTAAGGACGCCATGTTTAGGATGGACTTCATTTATCTCTTTTTCAGAGGTGCCGTAGCATTTGAGGAACAAAACTGACAGCGCTTGGAAATAGATGCATTGCAAACCACTTGTATGGAGTAATGGAATGTTTATTTGCAATCTCGAAAAGTGCATGCTGGTGGTTAAGATTTTATAACAGGATATTCCTATAAGAGGAGGTTTGTGTGGAAGGCCACTATGCCATACAGAGCATGTGGGAGTTTGTTGTTACAGACATTTGCTTTACATAATGTATAGAATGGATAGACATCTTCTAAAAGGGTAAGAGGATCTAGAAAAGTAATAAGATATGAAGAGGAGGAGGGGAAGTAAAGGACAGACTGACTTTAGCTGAAGACAAAAAAGAAGGAGAAGGAAAGAACAGAAAACCTAGATTTCAGGAATTGCAATGTCCGGAGCCATGAGTCATCAAATAAATCACCCTAGGCTAAGTGATTTCAGATTAATCTGCAGGGAATTCAAATTTATGAAAAATGTGTCAAATGAAACATAGTATAAATAAATGGGTTGTTTAACATATTGGAAGAGAAAATGAAGAACACTAAGTACATACTGGAAGTTACATACTTTCTGAAAAATATGTGAAGGTCCTAGCAGACTTTTCACTACCCACATCCAAACAGAGTAAAGATAAAATTAAGAAGACTGAAAAGATGTTCAGCCATACAGTGTCCACACTATGCTGAGCACAAGTCAAAAGAGACTATGCCTGCAGTGTATAATACACTCGGGATGTGCAGTTTCCAGTCTTCATAATAGCACAAGCATAAGACCCATGGAAGAACCTAATTCAGGACTTGGGGAGGTGAATCTAAAAAGATTAATGTTTAATAATGAGCTGTTAAGAGGAGAATTTCAGAGCATGGAGTATGTCAGTTGGATGACCAGTTACTAGGCCATGGCACATATGAAACTAATTAAAACTGATTTTTTTTCATAAGTAATGGAAAGCATTTCCTAAAACAAACTAAATTAGCTGCATGGAGAAATGTAACCATCCATTACTAAACCACTTAGTCCAGTTTTAGTGCAGGCTACCTTGTAGTGCAGTTAGACACAGCACCTCAGTGACCTTGCATTTGATATTTGAAAGAAAATATGATATTCAAACTGTTTTTCCATTGCCTGAGTTGTATTTCTCATTCCATACATCCCATCTTGATGTGATTGTCTCCACTTGGTGACTGACAATCTTGCACTTTAATTTCCTGGCATGTCCATTTTATCTGGAGATGAAATTTTTGGAGGTGGGTGATTATGTACATTAAAACAGTATGGAGTGATTAATTAATAAAGTATCTATCTATCTATCTATCTATCTATCTATCTATCTATCTATCTATCTATCTATCTATCTATCTATCTATCTATCTATCTATCTATCTATCTATCTATCTATCTATCTATCTAAGTATCTGACCTACTCAGCTGCATCTGAATAAAAGCTGATTTCAGCTCCTCTGCTCAGGAAAAAATGCTGGGAACAGCATTGATCGATCAAGCGCACTCATCTCTTTTGGCAGGCCATTCATGGCTAAAGATAGAATCATCAAGGTGTTCAACATGCCGAAAAAAATCAGTAACATTGGTTAAAAATAAATGTCTAGAGGTTCTGCACACATGGGTGGGAGATCAAATTTACAAGCATTAAAGGCTGCAAGTAGCACATTTAGTACAGCTTGCTCATGTTGTGACTTGTACATTTGAAACGTTCAGAACTAAGGTTGTGAGCGACACCCTAAAGCCTGCTTCTTGCTTCAGCATCAAACTCCATTCATGAGTTACAGAAAACTGACAAGCAAAGCAAGAAAGACACTGGGGAGACATCATACTAGAATGGAGTTGAAGATGCCAGGTGAAGTAATAAATCGAGGCTGCAATCAAGTAGATAACTAAGAGTTCTCCACTGGCTCTGTTGGTCAGGACAAAGATGTACATGAGGAGTTGAACTCCAGAGCACTTGCTGTGTTCCACTCAAGTTTAAAGTGGTAGACCTTTTATAAGAATTTATGGTTCTGACCCAGTCAAGTCTTAGAGATTCTGTGTACACTTGCACCCACGTTATTGATACACCCACACACACACACCCACCCACGCACACACACAAACACACATATACTGTATATATATATATATATA
Organism: Erpetoichthys calabaricus; assembly: GCF_900747795.2. Taxonomy (NCBI): domain Eukaryota; kingdom Metazoa; phylum Chordata; class Cladistia; order Polypteriformes; family Polypteridae; genus Erpetoichthys; species Erpetoichthys calabaricus. Next base: position 120,416,514 of record NC_041406.2, on the reverse strand, counting down.
TATATATATATATTCATTTGTCTCAGACTTTGGCTAGCACAGAAGTCTGTTTTTATCCATTTGATATTAGGTATCTGTGTGTTAAAGTTTCTGTGCAATGACTCCATCTTGTGTTCTGAATGCTTTTCATTCTAGAGCTTAGGGACTTAGAATTTGCTCCATGATCTTCCTTTGGCACTTCACCTGTGCTCTTGTGAACACTTTTTGGACACACAAAACACAGATGATGATCATGCTTACTGTACCCTGCTGATGACCAAATACTTGAGGCAAAAATCGCACCAGCTTCAAGCTGTAGTCAAACTATAGCCAATACTGCCAGCTATTTTATTCTTCCCCAAACAGTCTGCAAAAACTTTTGCCAAAGACTCTTATCAGACAAAACTTGAAAGCTGGTAGCTGAATATAATGCTGAAGATCACTGACTCTGAAGCCTACTTGTAGTGAACTCATGAAATGTTAGGATGTCAGCATTCATAACAGATATATGTAACCTGTCTGATGGTATTTATATTTTAAAAACTTAACACAACCTATTTAATACAAATCACACTAACAATAGTTTTTAAAAAGGCAATGTGAAATTAATTTAAATCACATAGTGCAAAAAAACACCAACACAAAAGCACGTCAAGACAACTAGCAAAATCAATGAACAATCCATTTGCCACCAGTGAGGGTAATGCTCCCACTCTCTGAGGTTGTCCTCCTTTTGATGGCAGAGGTGGGATGCAAGCACAGATTTCTGGAATCATAGATGCCAATTCTGCCACTTAGCTAAAGAAGAGACTCACAGAAATGAAAGATGGAGTTAGGGAAAATGATGGTTTACTATTTGCTTTTATTTTTGTCTGATAAAAACAAACATAATCAAAACCACATACTGAATATGAACAATTTTACACAATTATATCATTTTTTAAATATTTTCTATGTCATACAGTATGTGCTGAACATGTCTGCGCTGACTGTTGGCACTTTTTATCTTTTCCTTTTATTGCCCAGAATGGGCCAATTTGTAATGAAATTTAGGTGAATTTTAAGGTTTGAGGGTTTTTACTCAAAATGTCTACAGCACACCACATATCCTTCTCCAGCATAATCTGTTTATAATAAATGCTTTCAATATTGCATTCAAAAATATCCCATAGCCTACTGGACTTTTTTATTTTCTACCAGCCATATTGATCTCTGATTCAATCTCAGGCACAATTTATGGATAGAATTTTGCCACCTGCAGGCCTGAAAAGATATAAAAAATCAGAAAATAGATTTTACTGTGTTCTGACAGGTGTGATCATGAAAATCATGGGGGCTTAAGAAGAACAGGGCTCTTAAGCTTGAATCAGTGTGCAGACCCCACCTAGCTACATTGAGGGAAACAAAGAAAAACAAGCATATAGTGTGAAGGTTAGGGGTGGTGAGACTTGAATAGCCCATGTATAAGAATGGTAAACCCTTAATGAGCAGAGTAAGAGCAGGTAATAGGTGTACTGAAGGGCACAAAATGACAGGGACACCATCTGAGATTAATAACAATATATACATGATCTAAACCTGTTTATCCAGAGTAGGATCACAGGAAACCTTGAACCTACCCCAGGAGGTTTGGATGCAAGGCAGGAAATATCCCTGGTATGCAATATGTATGATATGGCTGATATTAAGAACAAAAATAATATGAAATTTCAACTATCTATTTTGAGAGAGAAATAAATATTGAAGAAAGGGGTCAGATATTTTAAAATATAATTCTGCTACTGGATTCTTTTCAGAATATCAGGTATTTTGAGCTGTGAATATGAACTAAAAAAGATAAATTAATAAATATACAATAAATACAAAAACACATTAGTATGTTTAGTTCTTCATCACTTGGCAGACTCTCTTCATCTACATACGCATAGTTCTGCAGAGACTTTGCCATCTCAGGAATTTTACAAAGTGCAAAAGTGATTGGTCAGTAACAATATGCTGATACTGTATGATTGCGTAGTCAGTCTCTTGATCAGTGTCGTTTTATTTTCAAAAGTCGGGAGTGGTCTCCCAGAGATTTCCTTGTATACTCAGATATGGGAATAGATATTTAAGGAGTAAACAATGATTATTATGTTATGTACATTAAAGAAGCATCAACAACACAAGACAATGATTATTATGTTATGTACATTAAAGAAGCATCAACAACAAATCAGATCAAATTAAAAATATATTGAACAATTATTATAAAAGTAAAGTTGAATAAATAGGACTCTGCAGCTGCCTTAATAAAAGAAAAATCGAGTATGTGTTCAGATAAAGTACCACTTCCGGTTAATGGATTTGACCCAAAAGTTAATACAGATCTATAATTTTGGTGTAATGACCACATGCCGAATTTCATCCATCTATTTCATTTCATTTTTGAGTTATTGTGTTTACACACACACACATACACACAGATAATTCCAAAAAACAGTATTTTCAGTCTCAGGGAGGTCTAAAACATTAAGATTCATCAAAATCTTAAGTTCAAATTTTTTCATTATAACTATACTTTCTCTATACTTCGTATATGAGAAAGTAAAAAAGATTTCTCCTGTATGAAGTGGCAGGTGAATTACTGTCAACAAAAAGCAGTCACCCCGAGAAATAGACTGAAATGTTACTCACTCACAGGTTTTGTTGATCAGCACATTTCGATTTCAGGCTTTTGAATTATATCTTGATATACAACAAGCGCAAAGAAAAGGTGGCACGTAAATCGCTCATCTATTTCACACTCTTTACGCACCCGTATTTAGTTTGCCTCTGTCACCATAAATGCTGTGTGAACACCCGCCCTCCTTCACCAGCCACCGTTCACTGGATGAATATATGCGGGCGGCTCATGGTGGATGACTTTTTGTTTTAGAGTTAAAAGTTACAAAGGTTAAAGACTAACGGCAAGAATATTCATTTAAAAATGAAAACTAAAAATATTTTAGTAAATTATTATTTTATTTCAGTTAGTCTTTCCAGCTACTTTAATAGTTCGTTTAGTTTTAGTTTTTCATTTTGGTTTTGTTAATTATTTTATTTCAGTTTACGAAAATGTTTTTTTTAATAATAGTTTCAGTTTTGAGTATAGTTTTCGTTAATTATAATAACTACTGGTTGTGAGTGGAGGTGTTTAACGCTGAATCCATTATGCTCATCATATATCAAATCCTCATCCATATGTGATACTGGATTATTTGTAGTTGGAAAAACTGTTATCATTGTTTGATTAAATACTTCAGTGAAAATCAGTGAGAAAGTCGAGTAATGTGACAGTGCCTTAAGGAATGCCTCTTAAGAGACGCTACAACCCACATCACCCAAAGGCTCTGTTATTAAACTCAGTGCAGCCAGGGCCAACTAAACAGCATTATAGGCCCCTGGGTAAAGCAGTACACTGTGGTCCCTACCTACACAACCACTCAGCAAGTCACAACATACATAGATTAGCATGGGGCCCCTATGCTAGTGGGGCTCCCAGGCAACTGCCCAGCATGCCCATGCGTTAAGACGGCCCTGAGTGCAGCTCTCTGTTAATGATAATGGATTTACACCTTAAACAGTGTTAGCCTTGAACTCATAGCGTTCAGTATTCTGGCTGAAATTTCACAGATTCAGACTGCTCAATTTGGTTCATAGACTTAGCAGTTTGGTTTTGGTGATACTCTTGTAGTTTTGGTAACAACTTGTGGCAATTCTTATTTTGACCTCACTAATGGTTTAGCTCCTTTATTTTGTTTTAAAAGCAATACTTTGGTATGCTAGAAAATGTTTTTTGTTTCAGGTGTCTTGAAAATGCTAACATTTATAGGACCATTTTTAAAACAGCAAGTAGAGCAAATCTGTGCTGCAGTCCGTTTGAGTATTTGCAGCTAGCATAACAAAGCACACATTAGGATTAGGATTAGGTTTACTCTAAGACATTAAACATAAGCCTGCAAGCCCATTTGATTAGCTAATAGCTAGGTTGTCCCAATATCTCACCCAGGTACTTCTTAAGGGTTGTTAAGGTTTCTGCTTCAACTACATGACTAGTTTGTTTCAGATTCCCAAAACTCTTTGTTTAAAGAAGTGATTCCTGGCTTCAGTCCTAAATGCACTTCCTCCTATTTTCCATTGGTGTCCTCAAACATGTGATTCACACTTAACCTGAAGGAATTCTGCCAGATCTACGTTGTCAATACCATTGAGAATTTGAAGACCTGAATTAGGTCCTCACACAGTCTCCTCTGCTCAAGACTAAACAGATTTAATTTTCTGAGTCTGTTAGAGTACAGCTTATCTGTAAATTCTCAGATGCACTTGGTTGCTTTTCTCTGCAGAACTTCAAATGCTGCTACAGGTGCTGGTCATAAAATTAGAATATCATGACAAAGTTGATTTATTTCAGCAATTCCATTCAAAAAGTGAAACTTGTATATTAGATTCATTCATTACACACAGACTGATGTATTTCAAATGTTTATTTCTTTTAATTTTGATGATTATAACTGACAACTAATGAAAGTCCCAAATTCAGTATCTCGGAAAATTAGAATATCAATTAAGACCAATGCAAAAAAAAGGATTTTTAGAAATGTTGGCCAACTGAAAAGTATGAACATGAAAAGTATGAGCATGTACAGCACTCAATATTTAGTTGGGGCTCCTTTGGCCTGGATTACTGCAGCAATGCGGGCGTGGCATGGAGTCGATCAGTCTGTGGCACTGCTCAGGTGTTCTGAGAGCCCACGTTAGCTCTGATAGTGGCCTTCAGCTCTTCTGAATTGTTGGGTCTGGCGTATTGCATCTTCCTCTTCACAATACCCCATAGATTTTCTATGGGGTTAAGGTCAGGCGAGTTTGCTGGCCAATCAAGAACAGGGATACCATGGTCCTTAAACCAGGTACTGGTAGCTTTGGCACTGTGTGCAGGTGCCAGGTCCTGTTGAAAAATGAAATCTGCATCTCCATAAAGTTCATCAGCAGCAGGAAGCATGAAGTGCTCTAAAACTTCCTGGTAGATGGCTGCGTTGACCTTGGACCTCAGAAAACACAATGGACCAACACCAGCAGATGACATGGCACCCCAAACCATCACTGACTGTGGAAACTTTTACACTGGACCTCACGCAACATGGATTCTGTGCCTCTCCTCTCTTCCTCCAGACTCTGGGACCTTGATTTCCAAAGGAAATGCAAATTAACTTTCATCAGAGAACATAACTTTGGACCACTCAGCAGCAGTCCAAAGGCGAGACACTTCTGACGCTGTCTCTTGTTCAAGAGTGGCTTGACACACTGACTCCAGCTGCAGTCCACTCTTTGTGAATTTCCCCCACATTTTTGAATGGGTTTTGTTTCACAATCCTCTCCAGGGTGCGGTTATCCCTATTGCTTGTACACTTTTTTTCTACCACATCTTGTCCTTCCCTTCGCCTCTCTATTAATGTGCTTGGACACAGAGCTCTGTGAACAGCCAGCCTCTTTAGCAATGACCTTTTGTGTCTTGCCCTCCTTGTGCAAGGTGTCAATGGTCGTCTTTTGGACAACTGTCAAGTCAGCAGTCTTCCCCATGATTGTGTAGCCTACAGAACTAGACTGAGAGACCATTTAAAGGCTTTTGCAGGTGTTTTGAGTTAATTCGCTGATTAGAGTGTGGCACCAGGTGTCTTCAATATTGAACCTTTTCACAATATTCTAATTTTCTGAGATACTGAATTTGGGACTTTCATTAGTTGTCAGTTATAATCATCAACATTAAAAGAAATAAACATTTGAAATACATCAGTCTGTGTGTAATGAATGAATCTAATATACAAGTTTCACTTTTTGAATGGAATTACTGAAATAAATCAACTTTGTCATGATATTCTAATTTTATGACCAGCACCTGTATATCTTCCTTGTAAAGTGGTGACCATAATTACATGCAGTACTTCAGATGAGGTCTTACTAGTGCTTTATATAATCTAAACATAATGTCCCTCGATTTATATTTAATAGGTTTTTCAATATAATCTAACATTTCATTTGCCTTTTTAATTGCTTCAGCAGAATGCTTAGATAATGTAAACCTTGTGTCAATATAAATCCCTAAATTGTTTTTAGTGGTTGGTTCCTTTAGAACAGTGTGTCCCATCTTGCATTTATAACTGACATTTTTATAGCCCACGTGTAACACTTTGGACTTTTCTACATTAAATGTGTCAAGTTGTTCACGACTATGTTATAGTATGCAATGTGTCTGCTAAGGCAAAAACAACATTGGATCATCCTGTTCATTTATTACAACCTCTAACTGCTCCTTACTAAGCCTTGGGAATCCATCAGAATGGACTTCATTACAGACTTACCATGCTCTCACAATTATACAGTAACCCTTGTAATAGTGGGTCACTTTTCTAAAAGTGCATGTTATATGCAACTTAAAGTTAAAGCAGAATAAAAAGAAATATAAAATAGGGGTGTCTGATCTGACATTTGTAGGTGATACAATCAGCAGTAAGGGTGTCCATTATGATCAAATGAAAGTGGCAACTTTTAAAAATATGCAGTGACCACAATGTAAAAAGGACATTCGAAGGTTTATTGGAAATAATTAATCATATGGATTTGTTGACAATGTACTTATCTTTAATTCTTTTTATAGCTTTTATTGTTTTTAAAAAGGGGATTTTCCTTATTGTTTATTTATTTCTCTCAAGGCTAAATACAGAAATAGAATATAGACAAATAGAATACTGACTACAGAAGTTTTAAAGTATGGAAACAGAACAGAAACAAAATCAATAATGTGAGGTTAAGCTGCTGACACTTTTTATTGAAGAAGAAAAACAGTAACAGTTTATTTAACAAAATGGGTTATATGAAAAATTTGTAAAACACAATGAAAGAATATCAGATTTTCTGCCAGTGGGCAAGTTATTGATGCAGGAGACCAACACTAGATAACAGATAACATTGAATATGTTATCCTCATTTTAAGATATATATTCTTACATTATCCTGATGTTAAGAATATTATCTCCCTATTTATAACATTAGATAACATTAGAATGTTAACTTCTTCTTCAGATAATGATAGATAGATAGATAGATAGATAGATAGATAGATAGATAGATAGATAGATAGATAGATAGATAGATAGATAGATAGATAGATAGATAGATAGATAGATAGATAGATAGATAGATAGATACTTTATTAATCTCCAAGAGGAAATTCACAATTATGACAACAGAACAGTTTTGATGATAACAGGTCATTCAGCCCAAGAAAGTTTTCTAATTCTACTCACCTAATTTCTTCAAAATATCAAATTTTGAAAGCTCCCAAAATCTATCTGTCTATCATACTACTTAGTAACTTATACAATGTGCATACACTTAGCAGTGTGAAGAAAAACTCTGTAATATTAGTGAAAAATCTTCTCTTAACATCTTTCTGTCTGAATCTCCATGTTCTTCTTAAAGAATTAATTTTAAAGTAACTACTGGGATTCATTGTACTAATTCTATATTATTTTAAATAATTCAGTCATGTCACCTGTTAATCCTTGTTTGCTGAAAGTAAAATGGTCCAACTCCTAAAATCTTTCCTCATGGTAGTGGTGTAGTGAAGCGTGGGCCTAGCCAATCAGTTCATTGTATATGAAATTTTCTGTAAAATTTTGTAATTGATTGGGTATTTGTTATTTTATCTTTCCTTCAGTTTTGAAGTGATATATCAAATCCCATTGGTTTACTGAATTTTCAATAAATAAATAAATGCAGCGTTGTTATGGTATATCTGTAACCTGATTGTAGTTGTAGTCATTGGACAGTTAACAGAACACCAAGTTGCTTAATTGAGTATTTTTGATGAACACCAAGAGATAGTTTCTTAATTTGAGGGATTATTTCTG